>NW_026288667.1:0-8624 GCF_023373465.1 Oncorhynchus keta
TGTGGCTGTGAAGATGAGGAGGGTTACCAGGATGTGGCTGTGAAGATGAGGAGGGTTATCAGGATGTGGCTGTGAAGATGAGGAGGGTTATCAGGATGTGGCTGTGAAGATGAGGAGGGTTATCAGGATGTGGCTGTGAAGATGAGGAGGGTTACCAGGATGTGGCTGTGAAGATGAGGAGGGTTATCAGGATGTGGCTGTGAAGACGAGGAGGGTTATCCAGGATGTGGCTGTGAAGGTGAGGAGGGTTATCAGGATGTGGCTGTGAAGATGAGGAGGGTTACCAGGATGTGGCTGTGAAGATGAGGAGGGTTATCAGGATGTGGCTGTGAAGATGAGGAGGGTTATTAGGATGTGGCTGTGAAGATGAGGAGGGTTATCAGGATGTGGCTGTGAAGGTGAGGAGGGTTATCAGGATGTGGCTGTGAAGATGAGGAGGGTTACCAGGATGTGGCTGTGAAGATGAGGAGGGTTATCAGGATGTGGCTGTGAAGATGAGGAGGGTTATCCAGGATGGCTGTGAAGATGAGGAGGGTTATTAGGATGTGGCTGTGAAGATGAGGAGGTTATCAGGATGTTAAACAGAAAGTGGGGAGGGTTATCAGGATGTGGCTGTGAAGATGAGGAGTTATCAGGATGTGGCTGTGAAGATGAGGAGGGGGTTATCAGGATGTGGCTGTGAAGATGAGGAGGGTTATCCAGGATGTGGCTGTGAAGGTGAGGAGGTTATCAGGATGGCTGAAGATGAGGAGGGTTATCAGGATGTGGCTGTGAATGAGGAGGGTTATCAGGATATGGCTGTGAAGATGAGGAGAGTTATCAGGATGTGGCTGTGAAGATGAGAGGTTATCAGGATGTGGCTGTGAAGGTGAGGAGGGTTATCAGGATGTGGCTGTGAAGATGAGGAGGTTATCAGGATGTGGCTGTGTGAAGGTGAGGGAGGTTAATCAGGATGTGGCTGTGAAGATGAGGAGGTTATCAGGTGGCTGTGAAGATAGAGAGTTATCAGGATGTGGCTGTGAAGATAGAGGAGGTTTTATGTTTAACCTGGGTTGGCCTAATATACACTCCAACAACACCAAGGACACACACACACACACACACACACACACACACACACACACACACACACACACACACACACACCATGTTTGCCTTCTGAACTTATTCATTTATCAGTCAGTATCAATACAGATCTTTGTACATCTCCCGAGTCCCTCTGAACCTCAACTGGCCCTGTTGTTCAAAGTGGGAAACTTATTGTTGGGTCTGTCTGGTCCTGACTTCTCCTGCATGTCTGTCTGGATATAATATCTATGTCATTACCCAGTTCGTCTCTGTCATGATTAATATACAATATTGTCTGTCAGAATACAACTATTTGTCTCAGTCCTATCAGGATGTGGCTGTGAAGATGAGGAGGGTTACTGTCAGGATGTGGCTGTGAAGGTGAGGAGGTTTTACCAGGATGTGGCTGTGAAGATGAGGAGGGTTACCTAGGATGTGGCTGTGAAGATGAGGAGGTTTACCAGGATGTGGCTGTGAAGATGAGGAGGTTATCAGGATGTGGCTGTGAAGATGAGGGAGGGTTATTAGGATGTGGCTGTGAAGATGAGGAGGTTTACCAGGATGTGGCTGTGAAGATGAGGGAGGTTTACCAGGATGTGGCTGTGAAGATGAGGAGGGTTACCAGGATGTGGCTGTGAAGATGAGAGGTTATCAGGATGTGGCTGTGAAGATGAGGAGGGGTTATCAGGATGTGGCTGTGAAGATGAGGAGGTTATTAGGATGTGGCTGTGAAGATGAGGAGGGTTACCAGGATGTGGTTGTGAAGATGAGGAGGGTTATCAGGATGTGGCTGTGAAGATGAGGAGGTTTTATATTAACCTGAAGTTAGCCCTAATGTACATAACAACACCAAGGACACACACACACACACACACACACACACACACACACACACACACACACACACACACACACACACACACACACACACACACACACACACACACACACACACACACACACACCATATTTACCTTCATTTCATTACATTATCCGTCAGTATCAATACAGATCTTTACAGCAGCATCTCTCCAGTCCCTCTCTACAGAACCTCAACACAGCTGTTGTTCATTGGGGAAACAGCATTGGGTCTGTCTGGTCTAACTCTCTATGTGTCTGTCTGGTCTAACTCTCTATGGGTCTGTCTGGTCTAACTCTCTATGTGTCTGTCTGGTCTAACTCTCTATGTGTCTGTCTGGTCTAACTCTCTGTGTGTCTGTCTGGTCTAACTCTCTGTCAGGTCTAACTCTCTATGTGTCTGTCTGGTCTAACTATCTGTCTGGTCTAACTCTCTATGTGTCTGTCTGGTCTAACTCTCTATGTGTCTGTCTGTCTGACTCTCTGTCTGGTCTAACTCTCTATGTGTCTGTCTGGTCTAACTCCCTGTCTGGTCTAACTCTCTGTCTGGTCTGTCTGGTCTATGTGTCTGTCTGGTCTAACTCTCTATGTGTCTGTCTGGTCTCTCTGTCACTCTCTATGTGTCTGTGTCTAACTCTCTGTGGTCTAACTCTCTATGTGTCTGTCTGTCTAACTCTCTGACATGTGCTCTCTCTGTCTGGTCTAACTCTCTATGTGTCTGGTCTAACTCTCTGTGTCTGGTCTAACTCTCTATGTGTCTGTCTGGTCTAACTCTCTATGTGTCTGTCTGGTCTAACTCTCTATGTGTCTGTCTGGTCTAACTCTCTATGTGTCTGTCTGGTCTAACTCTCTATGTGTGTCTGGTCTAACTCTCTGTCAGGTCTAACTCTCTATGTGTCTGTCTGGTCTAACTCTCTATGTGTCTGTCTGGTCTAACTCTCTATGTGTCTGTCTGGTCTAACTCTCTATGTGTCTGTTTGGTCTAACTGGGTCTGTCTCTCTATGTGTCTGTCTGGTCTAACTCTCTATGTGTCTGTCTGGTCTAACTCTATGTGTCTGATTCTGGTCTAACTCTCTATGTGTCTGTCTGGTCTAACTCTCTGTCTGGTCTAACTCTCTATGTGTCTGTCTGGTCTAACTCTCTGTCTGGTCTAACTCTCTATGTGTCTGTCTGGTCTAACTCTCTATGTGTCTGTCTGGTCTAACTCTCTATGTGTCTGTCTGGTCTAACTCTCTATGTGTCTGTCTGGTCTAACTCTCTGTCTGGTCTAACTCTCTATGTGTCTGTCTGGTCTAACTCTCTGTCAGGTCTAACTCTCTATGTGTCTGTCTGGTCTGACTCTCTATGTGTCTGTCTGGTCTAACTCTCTGTCTGGTCTAACTCTCTATGTGTCTGTCTGGTCTAACTCTCTGTCTGGTCTAACTCTCTATGTGTCTGTCTGGTCTAACTCTCTATGTGTCTGTCTGGTCTAACTCTCTATGTGTCTGTCTGGTCTAACTCTCTATGTGTCTGTCTGGTCTAACTCTCTATGTGTCTGTCTGGTCTAACTCTCTGTCTGGTCTAACTCTCTATGTGTCTGTCTGGTCTAACTCTCTATGTGTCTGTCTGGTCTAACTCTCTATGTGTCTGTCTGGTCTGACTCTCTATGTGTCTGTCTGGTCTAACTCTCTATGTGTCTGTCTGGTCTAACTCTCTATGTGTCTGTCTGGTCTAACTCTCTATGTGTCTGTCTGGTCTAACTCTATGTGTCTGTCTGGTCTAACTCTCTATGTGTCTGTCTGGTCTAACTCTCTATGTGTCTGTCTGGTCTAACTCTCTATGTGTCTGTCTGGTCTAACTCTCTATGTGTCTGTCTGGTCTCTATGGTCTGTCTGGTCTAACTCTCTATGTGTCTGTCTGACTCTCTGGTCTGTCTGGTCTAACTCTCTATGTGTCTGTCTAACTCTCTATGTGGTCTGGTCTAACTCTCTATGTGTCTGTCTGGTCTAAATCTCTGTCTGGTCTAACTCTCTATGTGTCTGTCTGGTCTAACTCTCTATGTGTCTGTCTGGTCTAACTCTCTGTCTGGTCTAACTCTCTATGTGTCTGTCTGGTCTAACTCTCTGTCTGGTCTAACTCTCTATGTGTCTGTCTGGTCTAACTCTCTATGTGTCTGTCTGGTCTAACTCTCTATGTGTCTGTCTGGTCTAACTCTCTATGTGTCTGTCTGGTCTAACTCTCTATGTGTCTGTCTGGTCTAACTCTCTATGTGTCTGTCTGGTCTAACTCTCTATGTGTCTGTCTGGTCTAACTCTCTATGTGTCTGTCTGGTCTAACTCTCTATGTGTCTGTCTGGTCTAACTCTCTATGTGTCTGTCTGGTCTAACTCTCTATGTGTCTGTCTGGTCTAACTCTCTATGTGTCTGTCTGGTCTAACTCTCTATGTGTCTGTCTGGTCTGTCTGGTCTAACTCTCTATGTGTCTGTCTGGTCTAACCTCTCTATGTGTCTGTCTGGTCTAACTCTCTATGTGTCTGTCTGGTCTAACTCTGTCTGGTCTAACTCTCTATGTGTCTGTCTGGTCTAACTCTCTATGTGTCTGTCTGGTCTAACTCTCTATGTGTCTGTCTGGTCTAACTCTCTATGTGTCTGTCTGGTCTAACTCTCTATGTGTCTGTCTGGTCTAACTCTCTATGTGTCTGTCTGGTCTAACTCTCTATGTGTCTGTCTGGTCTAACTCTCTATGTGTCTGTCTGGTCTAACTCTCTATGTGTCTGTCTGTCTAACTCTCTGGTGGTCTAACTCTCTAATGTGTCTGTCTGGTCTAACTCTCTATGTGTCTCTGGTCTAACTCTCTATGTGTCTGTCTGGTCTAACTCTCTATGTGTCTGTCTGGTCTAACTCTCTATGTGTCTGTCTGGTCTAACTCTCTATGTGTCTGTCTGGTCTAACTCTCTATGTGTCTGTCTGGTCTAACTCTCTATGTGTCTGTCTGGTCTAACTCTCTATGTGTCTGTCTGGTCTAACTCTCTATGTGTCTGTCTGGTCTAACTCTCTATGTGTCTGTCTGGTCTAACTCTCTATGTGTCTGTCTGGTCTAACTCTCTGTCTGGTCTAACTCTCTATGTGTCTGTCTGGTCTAACTCTCTATGTGTCTGTCTGGTCTAACTCTCTATGTGTCTGTCTGGTCTAACTCTCTATGTGTCTGTCTGGTCTAACTCTCTATGTGTCTGTCTGGTCTAACTCTCTATGTGTCTGTCTGGTCTAACTCTCTATGTGTCTGTCTGGTCTAACTCTCTATGTGTCTGTCTGGTCTAACTCTCTATGTGTCTGTCTGGTCTGTCTGGTCTAACTCTCTATGTGTCTGTCTGGTCTAACTCTATGTGTCTGGTCTGTGTGTCTAACTCTCTATGTGTCTGTCTGGTCTAACTCTCTATGTGTCTGTCTGGTCTAATCTCTCTCTATGTGTCTGTCTGGTCTAACTCTCTATGTGTCTGTCTGGTCTAACTCTCTATGTGTCTGTCTGGTCTAACTCTCTCTATGTGTCTGTCTGGTCTAACTCTCTATGTGTCTGTCTGGTCTAACTCTCTATGTGTCTGTCTGGTCTAACTCTCTATGTGTCTGTCTGGTCTAACTCTCTATGTGTCTGTCTGGTCTAACTCTCTATGTGTCTGTCTGGTCTAACTCTCTGTGTCTGTCTCTCTATTTGTCTGTCTGGTCTAACTCTCTATGTGTCTGTCTGGTCACAACTCTCTATGTGTCTGTCTGGTCTAACTCTCTATTTGTCTGTCTGGTCTAACTCTCTATGTGTCTGTCTGGTCTAACTCTCTATGTGTCTGTCTGGTCTAACTCTCTATGTGTCTGTCTGGTCTAACTCTCTATGTGTCTGTCTGGTCTAACTCTCTATGTGTCTGTCTGGTCTAACTCTATGTGTCTGTCTGGTCTAACTCTCTATGTGTCTGTCTGTCAACTCTCTGTCTGGTCTAACTCTCTATGTGTCTGTCTGGTCTAACTCTCTATGTGTCTGTCTGGTCTAACTCTCTATGTGTCTGTCTGGTCTCTCTGTCTGGTCTAACTCTCTATGTGTCTGTCTGGTCTAACTCTCTATGTGTCTGTCTGGTCTAACTCTCTATGTGTCTGTCTGGTCTAACTATCTGTCTGGTCTAACTCTCTATGTGTCTGTCTGGTCTAACTCTCTATGTGTCTGTCTGGTCTAACTCTCTATGTGTCTGTCTGGTCTAACTCTCTATGTGTCTGTCTGGTCTGACTCTCTATGTGTCTGTCTGGTCTAACTCTCTATGTGTCTGTCTGGTCTAACTCTCTATGTGTCTGTCTGGTCTAACTCTCTATGTGTCTGTCTGGTCTAATTCTCCATGTGTCTGTCAGGTTCACACGTTGATAGGAGCTGTTAAATCACAGGCAGACTGTAGGCAGGTATTACAACACTACAACACTACAGCACTACAACAACACTACAGCACTACAACACTACAACACTACAACACAGAGTAACACCACTACAACACTACAACACTACAGCACTACAACACTACAGCACTACAACACTACACCACTACAGCACTACAACACTACAACACTACAACACTACAGCACTACAACACTACAACACTACAACACTACAACACTACAACACTACAACACTACAGCACTACAACACTACAGCACTACAACACTACAACACTACAGCACTACAACACTACAGCACTACAACACTACAACACTACAGCACTACAGCACTACAACACTAATACACTACAACACTACAACACTACAGCACTACAGCACTACAACACTAATACACTACAACACTACAACACTACAACACTACAACACTACAACACAGAGTAACAACACTACAACACTACAACAACACTACAGCACTACAGCACTACAACACTACACCACTACAACACTACAACATTACAACAACACTACAGCACTACAACACTACACCACTACAACATTACAACACAGAGTAACAACACTACAGCACTACAACAACACTACAGCACTACAGCACTACAACACTACAACAACACTACAACATTACAACACAGAGTAACAACACTACAACACTACAACACTACAGCACTACAACAACACTACAGCACTACAACACTACAACACTACAACACAGAGTAACAACACTACAGCACTACAACACTACAACACTACAGCACTACAACACTACAACACTACAACATTACAACACAGAGTAACAACACTACAGCACTACAACACTACAGCACTACAACACTACAACACTACAGCACTACAGCACTACAACACTACAACACTACAGCACTACAGCACTACAACACTACAACACTACAGCACTACAACACTACAACACTACAGCACTACAGCACTACAACACTACAACACTACAGCACTACAGCACTACAACACTACAACACTACAGCACTACAGCAATACAACACTACAACACTACAACACTGCAACAGTACAACACTACAGCACTACAACACTAAAGCACTGAAGCACTACAACACTACAGCACTACAACACTACACTACAGAGTAACAACACTACAACACTACAACACTACAACACTACACTACAGAGTAACAACACTACAACACTACACTACAGAGTAACAACACTACTACACTACACTACAGAGTAACAACACTACTACACTACACTACAGAGTAACAACACTACTACACTACACTACAGAGTAACAACACTACTACACTACACTACAGAGTAACAACACTACAAAACATTCTGTCTCAGTTGCACCACTCCCCATTTTGAGCAGCGTCGTTTCACACAGTGCTCAGATGGTCTGTCTGTCTCACTGTGACCAAACAGGGGGAACTGTCTCACTGTGATTCCCAGAACCCGAGTCCTGTGGTACCAGTCTGGATTCTCATGGTATCCAGGGCTCTGGATGTCTGTCTCAGTGTACCATCTAGGGACTCTGGTGACCATTTGGGAGCTGTCTGTCCCACTGTGACCCCTGACATGACTGGTTTTCTTTCATCAATTACTTAGAAGGGGATTCAAGGTGGAAGTACGTGTCTGGTACAAATGTTTACTTCTGATTAAGCTTCGTCTGTCTGTCACTGACCAGTCTGATGGAGGCTGTCTGTCTCACTGTGACCAGTCTGGAGGAGACTGTCTGTCACTGTGACCAGTCTGGAGGGAGACTGTCTGTCTCACTGTCACCAGTCTGATGGAGGCTGTCTGTCTCTACTGTGACCAGTCTGGAGGAGGCTGTCTGTCTCACTGTGACCAGTCTGGAGGAGACTGTCTGTCTCACTGAGGCCAGTCTGATGGAGGCTGTCTGTCTCACTGTGACCAGTCTGATGGAGGCTGTCTGTCTCACTGTGACCAGTCTGGAGGAGACTGTCTGTCTCACTGTGACCAGTCTGGAGGAGACTGTCTGTCTCACTGTCACTAGTCTGATGGAGGCTGTCTATGCTCACTGTGACCAGTCTGATGAGGCTGTCTGTCTCACTGTGACCAGTCTGGAGGAGACTGTCTGTCTCACTGTGACCAGTCTGATGGAGGCTGTCTGTCTCACTGTGACCAGTCTGGAGGAGGCTGTCTGTCTCACTGTGACTGGCCTGGGAGGAGACTGTCTGTCTCACTGTGACCAGTCTGGAGGAGGCTGTCTGTCTCACTGTCACTAGTCTGATGGAGGCTGTCTGTCTCACTGTGACCAGTCT
>NW_026288668.1:0-3090 GCF_023373465.1 Oncorhynchus keta
AGCTATGCCTCTGTGTCCCGGCGTTGTTGTACCCCTCTACTATCTGGCTTGGTGGGGCGATCTCGTTCTGTATTCCTGCTTCACACCCGGTCACGAATGCGGAGCCACGCCCTAAAATAACATGTGACCACAAGGCGTTTGTGACACATTCTTTGCGTTCCAACTTTGTCTTAATTGTCTGTAGGTTCTAAATTGCTTATGAGCTTGGCTGCCCTTCAGAAAGTAGCTGATTCTTGTACTCTACAGCTGTATTTTCCTACAGTTACTAATAATACTAGCAACAAAACAGATTTAATTCCTTAAGATGATATTGCCAGATGGAAGAAAATAATAAGGTAGGCCTAAACTGTAATAAGATATACCTTAAAGACTGCTTGTGTTTAATCCTGAATCCAGTTGCCCCTCTTGTACTGGGATAAGACAATAGGGAACCCATGAACCTTATGGAGGAGTACATGTGTTTTGTAGACACACCTGGGTTCTAAACTGACTGAGGTAAACATTTTAGGAAAGCCTGGGTTTTTAAATCCCGGTGAAAGCAGATATGACAAGGTTTGTCAATGTCATTTTGCCCTTCTATTTAGATGAAACTAGCGAAAATGATAATTTTTCTTCTCTTAATCCACATTTTCTAGCAAAAAAACATGTTCATGCTTTAGGGCTGATGGCTCCATACATATTGGTCAAATGTAAAGTGTGTGTGTGGGAGGGGGGTTGTGGATAAGATGGGGTATAGGCCTACACTGTCTTCATCCTCTAAACTCTGGATGTTTACTAACTTTGGGGAAGTTGGAAACACAAGCATCTTCATATAAAATAGGTTGAATTTGTACCTTTGAAACCATGTCAGATTTTCAACATTATATACACTTTCAGAAAAAAACAATAGGCTGGGCAGCACCTCAGCCCGGGATCGAACCCCAACCAGGGTTTTAACGACACCCAGCCCTGATTAGCTTTAATATGTCACTGACTACTACCAATATGCTATTGTGAGAATTATTATTGAGAGATCTCTTAATAACAAAATATATTCCATGTTAATATCAAAGTCATTCCAAGGGGTAGGTTTGACAAAGCAAATGAGAGTTAACAGCTATTGTTTCAATTCAACCCAGAGTTCAACTAATAGACAAGGCATACAGTATGGGCCTAGTGTGGCACAGAAGGAACTATCCAAGCAGAAGATACGTCTGCTTCAAATGGTGATATTTGGTTTCGTTGTCAACCAGGTAGGCTAGTTGAGAACAAGTTCTCATTTACAACTGCGACCTGGCCAAGATGAAGCATAGCAGTGTGAACAGACCAACAGAGTTACACATGGAGTAAACGATTAACAAGTCAATAACACAGTAGAAAAAAAGAGTCTATATACTGTACATTGTGTGCAAAAGGCATGAGGAGGTAGGCAAATAATTACAATTTTGCAGATTAACACTGGAGTGATAAATGATCAGATGTTCATGTGCAGGTAGAGATACTGGTGTGGAAAAGAGCAGAAAAGTAAATGAATAAAAACAGTTTGGGGATGAGGTAGGTAAATTGGGTGGGCTATTTACCGATGGACTATGTAGGCAGAGCTTTACCTAGCATGGACTTGTCGATGACCTGGAGCCAGTGGGTCTGGCGACTAATATGTAGCGAGGGCCAGCCGACTAGAGCATACAGGTCGCAGTGGTGGGTGGTATAAGGTGCTTTAGTAACAAACGGATGGCACTGTGATAAACTGCATCCAGTTTGCTGAGTAGAGTATTGGAAGCTATTTTGTAGATGACATCGCCGAAGTCAAGGATTGGTAGGATAGTCAGTTTTACTAGGGTAAGTTTGGCGGCGTGAGTGAAGGAGGCTTTGTTGTGGAATAGAAAGCCGACTCTAGATTTGATTTTAGACTGGAGATGTTTGATATGAGTCTGGAAGGAGAGTTTACAGTCTAGCCAGACACCCAGGTACTTATAGATGTCCACATATTCTAGGTCGGAACCATCCAGGGTGGTGATGCTAGTCGGGCGTGCGGGTGCAGGCAGCGAACGGTTGAAAGCATGCATTTGGTCTTACTAGCGTTTAAGAGCAGTTGGAGGCCACAGAAGGAGTGTTGTATGGCATTGAAGCTCGTTTGGAGGTTAGATAGCACAGTGCCCAAACAAGGGCCGGAAGTATACAGAATGGTGTCGTCTGCGTAGAGGTGGATCAGGGAATCGCCCGCAGCAAGAGCAACATCATTGATATATACAGAGAAAAGAGTCGGCCCAAGAATTGAACCCTGAGGCACCCCCATAGAGACTGTCAGAGGACCGGACAACATGCCCTCCGATTTGACACACTGAACTCTGTCTGCAAAGTAGTTGGTGAACCAGGCAAGGCAGTCATTAGAAAAACCGAGGCTACTGAGTCTGCCGATAGGGGGGGTTCTGTGGTACCAGAACGCATGAGAAAAAAGATCACCTATTATAATAGAGCAGTAGCGTGCCGTGGTTCTGGGGCCTAGGCCTTCAGTGAAGTCCTAAACCGTCCCACCTGAATTAATCCACCTCTTATTACCATCATTATGATGCCATGGCTCTAGACACTATACATTTAGACAGAGACGCAGTATAACCAGGCATTGCGTCACCTTGAAATTGACATTTTATTCAGAGAATTGCAGGGAAGAGTACAATACCTTTTCATTGTGCAGCTTCGTTGCCCTGTGCGCTTGTTCGTTGAGCTGTAGATCCACTCGGGTGTCCCCAAAAGTTTTCAAAAGCACCATTTCTTGTAAGTGCCCAGCTGTACTTTGGTGTCTCGTTGCTGCCTTGGTTAGACAACTCAGGTTTGCAAAGCCAGTGTGGCTCCAAACACCAAATCGATCACTTGCAAATAATAGGCATTCCCAGCAGTACAGTTTGCAGTGCTTCTCGGAGCCTGTGAGTCATTGATAGCACCCAAAATTGAAAGTGGCGAACGAACCTCTTTCCCGCCTGTGACAGGCTTTGTATCGTCGGCGTCTACCTCTCCTGACAATGTCTAACTTTTCTTGAAAAGTTTGTCTTGAGAATGGCGTTATAATTATATCCTCGACCAAATCGACTAGCGTCGCTAGCAACTAGCTGA
>NW_026288669.1:0-65000 GCF_023373465.1 Oncorhynchus keta
CACCACTGCATACTCCACCACACACCATGTAATCACTGTCTGTGTGTCTGACCTGCACCACTGCATACTCCACCACACACCATGTAAACACTGTCTGTGTGTCTGACCTGCACCACTGCATACTCCACCACACACCATGTAAACACTGTCTGT
Source organism: Oncorhynchus keta (assembly GCF_023373465.1). Classification (NCBI taxonomy): domain Eukaryota; kingdom Metazoa; phylum Chordata; class Actinopteri; order Salmoniformes; family Salmonidae; genus Oncorhynchus; species Oncorhynchus keta. Next base: position 154 of record NW_026288669.1, read on the forward strand.
GTGTCTGACCTGCACCACTGCATACTCCACCACACACCATGTAATCACTGTCTGTGTGTCTGACCTGCACCACTGCATACCCACTACACACCATGTAATCACTGTCTGTGTGTCTGTGTGTCTGACCTGCACCACTGCATACTCCACCACACACCATGTAATCACTGTCTGTGTGTCTGACCTGCACCACTGCATACTCCACCACACACCATGTAATCACTGTCTGTGTGTCTGACCTGCACCACTGCATACTCCACTACACACCATGTAAACACTGTCTGTGTGTCTGTGTGTCTGTGTGTCTGTGTGTCTGACCTGCACCACTGCGTACTCCACCACACACCATGTAAACACTGTCTGTGTGTCTGACCTGCACCACTGCATACCCACCACACACCATGTAAACACTGTCTGTGTGTCTGTGTGTCTGACCTGCACCACTGCAGACTCCACCACACACCATGTAATCACTGTCTGTGTGTCTGACCTGCACCACTGCATACTCCACTACACACCATGTAATCACTGTCTGTGTGTCTGTGTGTCTGTGTGTCTGACCTGCACCACTGAATACTCCACTACACACCATGTAATCACTGTCTGTGTGTCTGACCTGCACCACTGCAGACTCCACCACACACCATGTAATCACTGTCTGTGTGTCTGACCTGCACCACTGCATACCCACTACACACCATGTAATCACTGTCTGTGTGTCTGTGTGTCTGACCTGCACCACTGCATACTCCACTACACACCATGTAATCACTGTCTGTGTGTCTGTGTGTCTGTGTGTCTGACCTGCACCACTGAATACTCCACTACACACCATGTAATCACTGTCTGTGTGTCTGTGTGTCTGTGTGTCTGACCTGCACCACTGCATACTCCACTACACACCATGTAAACACTGTCTGTGTGTCTGTGTGTCTGTGTGTCTGACCTGCACCACTGCATACTCCACCACACACCATGTAAACACTGTCTGTGTGTCTGTGTGTCTGACCTGCACCACTGCGTACTCCACCACACACCATGTAATCACTGTCTGTGTGTCTGACCTGCACCACTGCATACTCCACCATACACCATGTAAACACTGTCTGTGTGTCTGTGTGTCTGACCTGCACCACTGCATACTCCACCACACACCATGTAATCACTGTCTGTGTGTCTGACCTGCACCACTGCATACTCCACCATACACCATGTAAACACTGTCTGTGTGTCTGTGTGTCTGTGTGTCTGACCTGCACCACTGCGTACTCCACCACACACCATGTAATCACTGTCTGTGTGTCTGTGTGTCTGACCTGCACCACTGCAGACTCCACCACACACCATGTAATCACTGTCTGTGTGTCTGTGTGTCTGACCTGCACCACTGCATACTCCACCACACACCATGTAATCACTGTCTGTGTGTCTGACCTGCACCACTGCATACCCACCACACACCATGTAAACACTGTCTGTGTGTCTGTGTGTCTGACCTGCACCACTGCATACTCCACCACACACCATGTAATCACTGTCTGTGTGTCTGTGTGTCTGACCTGCACCACTGCATACTCCACCATACACCATGTAAACACTGTCTGTGTGTCTGTGTGTCTGTGTGTCTGACCTGCACCACTGCGTACTCCACCACACACCATGTAATCACTGTCTGTGTGTCTGTGTGTCTGACCTGCACCACTGCAGACTCCACCACACACCATGTAATCACTGTCTGTGTGTCTGACCTGCACCACTGCATACTCCACTACACACCATGTAATCACTGTCTGTGTGTCTGTGTGTCTGACCTGCACCACTGCATACCCACTACACACCATGTAATCACTGTCTGTGTGTCTGTGTGTCTGTGTGTCTGACCTGCACCACTGAATACTCCACTACACACCATGTAATCACTGTCTGTGTGTCTGTGTGTCTGACCTGCACCACTGCATACTCCACTACACACCATGTAAACACTGTCTGTGTGTCTGTGTGTCTGTGTGTCTGACCTGCACCACTGCATACTCCACACACACCATGTAATCACTGTCTGTGTGTCTGTGTGTCTGACCTGCACCACTGCAGACTCCACCACACACCATGTAATCACTGTCTGTGTGTCTGACCTGCACCACTGCATACTCCACTACACACCATGTAATCACTGTCTGTGTGTCTGTGTGTCTGACCTGCACCACTGCATACCCACTACACACCATGTAATCACTGTCTGTGTGTCTGTGTGTCTGTGTGTCTGACCTGCACCACTGAATACTCCACTACACACCATGTAATCACTGTCTGTGTGTCTGTGTGTCTGTGTGTCTGACCTGCACCACTGCATACTCCACTACACACACCATGTAAACACTGTCTGTGTGTCTGTGTGTCTGTGTGTCTGACCTGCACCACTGCATACTCCACCACACACCATGTAAACACTGTCTGTGTGTCTGTGTGTCTGACCTGCACCACTGCGTACTCCACCACACACCATGTAATCACTGTCTGTGTGTCTGACCTGCACCACTGCATACTCCACCACACACCATGTAAACACTGTCTGTGTGTCTGTGTGTCTGACCTGCACCACTGCATACTCCACCATACACCATGTAAACACTGTCTGTGTGTCTGTGTGTCTGTGTGTCTGACCTGCACCACTGCGTACTCCACCACACACCATGTAATCACTGTCTGTGTGTCTGTGTGTCTGACCTGCACCACTGCAGACTCCACCACACACCATGTAATCACTGTCTGTGTGTCTGTGTGTCTGACCTGCACCACTGCATACTCCACCACACACCATGTAATCACTGTCTGTGTGTCTGACCTGCACCACTGCATACTCCACCACACACCATGTAATCACTGTCTGTGTGTCTGTGTGTCTGACCTGCACCACTGCATACTCCACCACACACCATGTAATCACTGTCTGTGTGTCTGACCTGCACCACTGCATACTCCACCACACACCATGTAATCACTGTCTGTGTGTCTGACCTGCACCACTGCATACTCCACCACACACCATGTAAACACTGTCTGTGTGTCTGTGTGTCTGACCTGCACCACTGCATACTCCACCACACACCATGTAATCACTGTCTGTGTGTCTGACCTGCACCACTGCATACTCCACCACACACCATGTAATCACTGTCTGTGTGTCTGTGTGTCTGTGTGTCTGACCTGCACCCTGCGTACTCCACCACACACCATGTAATCACTGTCTGTGTGTCTGACCTGCACCCTGCGTACTCCACCACACACCATGTAATCACTGTCTGTGTGTCTGTGTGTCTGACCTGCACCACTGCGTACTCCACCACACACCATGTAATCACTGTCTGTGTGTCTGTGTGTCTGTGTGTCTGACCTGCACCACTGCATACTCCACCACACACCATGTAAACACTGTCTGTGTGTCTGACCTGCACCACTGCATACTCCACCACACACCATGTAATCACTGTCTGTGTGTCTGACCTGCACCACTGCATACTCCACCACACACCATGTAATCACTGTCTGTGTGTCTGTGTGTCTGACCTGCACCACTGCATACTCCACCATACACCATGTAATCACTGTCTGTGTGTCTGTGTGTCTGACCTGCACCACTGCATACTCCACCACACACCATGTAAACACTGTCTGTGTGTCTGACCTGCACCACTGCATACTCCACCACACACCATGTAATCACTGTCTGTGTGTCTGTGTGTCTGTGTGTCTGACCTGCACCACTGCATACTCCACCACACACCATGTAATCACTGTCTGTGTGTCTGTGTGTCTGACCTGCACCACTGCATACTCCACCACACACCATGTAAACACTGTCTGTGTGTCTGTGTGTCTGACCTGCACCACTGCATACTCCACCACACACCATGTAATCACTGTCTGTGTGTCTGACCTGCACCACTGCGTACTCCACCACACACCATGTAATCACTGTCTGTGTGTCTGTGTGTCTGTGTGTCTGACCTGCACCACTGCATACTCCACCACACACCATGTAATCACTGTCTGTGTGTCTGTGTGTCTGACCTGCACCACTGCATACCCACCACACACCATGTAATCACTGTCTGTGTGTCTGTGTGTCTGACCTGCACCACTGCATACTCCACCACACAGCATGTAAACACTGTCTGTGTGTCTGACCTGCACCACTGCATACTCCACCACACACCATGTAAACACTGTCTGTGTGTCTGTGTGTCTGACCTGCACCACTGCATACTCCACCACACACCATGTAAACACTGTCTGTGTGTCTGACCTGCACCACTGCATACTCCACCACACACCATGTAAACACTGTCTGTGTGTCTGTGTGTCTGTGTGTCTGACCTGCACCACTGCATACTCCACCACACACCATGTAATCACTGTCTGTGTGTCTGTGTGTCTGACCTGCACCACTGCATACTCCACCACACACCATGTAATCACTGTCTGTGTGTCTGACCTGCACCACTGCATACTCCACCACACACCATGTAATCACTGTCTGTGTGTCTGTGTGTCTGTGTGTCTGACCTGCACCACTGCGTACTCCACCACACACCATGTAATCACTGTCTGTGTGTCTGACCTGCACCACTGCATACTCCACCACACACCATGTAATCACTGTCTGTGTGTCTGTGTGTCTGACCTGCACCACTGCATACTCCACCACACACCATGTAATCACTGTCTGTGTGTCTGACCTGCACCACTGCATACCACACACCATGTAAACACTGTCTGTGTGTCTGTGTGTCTGACCTGCACCACTGCATACTCCACCACACACCATGTAATCACTGTCTGTGTGTCTGTGTGTCTGTGTGTCTGACCTGCACCACTGCATACTCCACCACACACCATGTAATCACTGTCTGTGTGTCTGACCTGCACCACTGCATACTCCACCACACACCATGTAATCACTGTCTGTGTGTCTGTGTGTCTGACCTGCACCACTGCATACTCCACCACACACCATGTAATCACTGTCTGTGTGTCTGTGTGTCTGACCTGCACCACTGCATACTCCACCACACACCATGTAAACACTGTCTGTCTGTGTCTGACCTGCACCACTGCATACTCCACCACACACCATGTAATCACTGTCTGTGTGTCTGACCTGCACCACTGCATACTCCACCACACACCATGTAAACACTGTGTGTGTGTGTCTGTGTGTCTGACCTGCACCACTGCATACTCCACCACACACCATGTAAACACTGTCTGTGTGTCTGTGTGTCTGTGTGTCTGACCTGCACCACTGCATACTCCACCACACACCATGTAATCACTGTCTGTGTGTGTGTGTGTCTGTGTGTCTGACCTGCACCACTGCATACTCCACCACACACCATGTAAACACTGTCTGTGTGTCTGACCTGCACCACTGCATACTCCACCACACACCATGTAAACACTGTCTGTGTGTCTGTGTGTCTGTGTGTCTGACCTGCACCACTGCGTACTCCACCACACACCATGTAATCACTGTCTGTGTGTCTGACCTGCACCACTGCATACTCCACCACACACCATGTAATCACTGTCTGTGTGTCTGTGTGTCTGACCTGCACCACTGCATACTCCACCACACACCATGTAATCACTGTCTGTGTGTGTGTGTGTCTGTGTGTCTGACCTGCACCACTGCGTACTCCACCAGTGAAGCGAAGCCGAACAGTAGACATGCGATGAGCCAGATGTCTATCGCCTTCACATAGGAGACTTTAGGAAGCGCTGACGCCAGAGACATGGACTCACTGGACAGGGACAGGACAGACAGGATACCTAGAGACAGACAGAGACAGACAGAGACATTAGAGACATTAGAGACAGACAGAGACATTAGAGACATTAGAGACAGACAGAGACAGACAGAGACAGACAGAGACATTAGAGACATTAGAGACAGACAGAGACATTGGAGACAGAGACATTAGAGACATTAGAGACATTAGAGACAGACAGAGACAATAGAGACAGACAGAGACATTAGAGACAGAGACATTAGAGACATTAGAGACATTAGAGACATTAGAGACATTAGAGACAGACAGAGACATTAGAGACAGACAGAGACATTAGAGACAGACAGAGACATTAGAGAGACAGAGACATTAGAGACATTAGAGACAGACAGAGACATTAGAGACATTAGAGACAGACAGAGAGACAGAGACATTAGAGACATTAGAGACAGACAGAGACATTAGGACAGACAGACATTAGAGACATTAGAGACAGACAGAGACATTAGAGACATTAGAGACAGACAGAGACATTAGAGACATTAGAGAGACAGACAGAGACATTAGAGACAGAGACATTAGAGACAGAGACATTAGAGACATTAGAGACAGAGACAGACAGAGACAGACACAGAGACATTAGAGACAGACAGAGACATTAGAGACATTAGAGACATTAGAGACAGACAGAGACATTAGAGACAGACAGAGACATTAGAGACAGAGACATTAGAGACATTAGAGACATTAGAGACAGACAGAGACATTAGAGACATTAGAGACAGACAGAGACATTAGAGACAGACAGAGACATTAGAGACAGACAGAGACATTAGAGACAGACAGAGACATTAGAGACAGACAGAGACATTAGAGACAGACAGAGACATTAGAGACAGATAGAGGCATTAGAGACAGACAGAGACATTAGAGACAGACAGAGACATTAGAGACAGACAGACAGACAGACAGAGACAGAAAGACAGAGAGACAGCGACATTAGAGACAGACAGACAGATCTATTGATGTCATGGTATGATGATGTCATGATCGTCTCCCAGACTGACCTGCTGACAGCCTTCTGGATGAATGGACGGATGGACAGATGGACGGATGGACAGGGACGGATGGATAGATGGATAGACTAGGCCTACAAATAGACATAGGGGGGAGGGACAACCAGATGAGAACATAACCTGGTCCAGAACAAACCTCTTCCGCGGTAGGGTTAAAGGTTATAGATCATACCCAGATGAACCCTGACATCAGGGTTGATCCAGAAGGGTTAAAGATCATACCCAGAGGAACCCTGACATCAGGGTGGATCCAGAAGGGTTAAAGGTTACAGATCATACCCAGAGGAACCCTGACATCAGGGTGGATCCAGAAGGGTTAAAGGTTACAGATCATACCCAGAGGAACCCTGACATCAGGGTGGATCCAGAAGGGTTAAAGGTTATAGATCATACCCAGAGGAACCCTGACATCAGGGTTGATCCAGAAGGGTTAAAGGTTACAGATCATACCCAGAGGAACCCTGACATCAGGGTTGATCCAGAAGGGTTAAAGGTTACAGATCATACCCAGAGGAACCCTGACATCAGGGTTGATCCAGAAGGGTTAAAGGTTACAGATCATACCCAGAGGAACCCTGACATCAGGGTTGATCCAGAAGGGTTAAAGGTTACAGATCATACCCAGAGGAACCCTGACATCAGGGTTGATCCAGAAGGGTTAAAGGTTACAGATCATACCCAGAGGAACCCTGACATCAGGGTTGATCCAGAAGGGTTAAAGGTTACAGATCATACCCAGAGGAACCCTGACATCAGGGTGGATCCAGAAGGGTTAAAGGTTACAGATCATACCCAGAGGAACCTGTCACCCTGACATCAGGGTGGATCCAGAAGGGTTAAAGGTTACAGATCATACCCAGATGAACCCTGACATCAGGGTTGATCCAGAAGGGTTAAAGGTTACAGATCATACCCAGATGAACCCTGACATCAGGGTTGATCCAGAAGGGTTAAAGGTTACAGATCATACCCAGAGGAACCCTGACATCAGGGTTGATCCAGAAGGGTTAAAGGTTACAGATCATACCCAGAGGAACCCTGACATCAGGGTTGATCCAGAAGGGTTAAAGGTTACAGATCATACCCAGAGGAACATCAGGGTTGATCCAGAAGGGTTAAAGGTTACAGATCATACCCAGATGAACCCTGACATCAGGGTTGATCCAGAAGGGTTAAAGGTTACAGATCATACCCAGAGGAACCCTGACATCAGGGTTGATCCAGAAGGGTTAAAGGTTACAGATCATACCCAGAGGAACCCTGACATCAGGGTTGATCCAGAAGGGTTAAAGGTTACAGATCATACCCAGACATCAGGGTTGATCCAGAAGGGTTAAAGGTTACAGATCAACCCAGACATCAGGTTTGATCCAGAAGGGTTAAAGGTTACAGATCATACCCAGAGGAACCCTGACATCAGGGTTGATCCAGAAGGGTTAAAGGTTACAGATCATACCCAGAGGAACCCTGACATCAGGGTTGATCCAGAAGGGTTAAAGGTTACAGATCATACCCAGAGGAACCCTGACATCAGGGTTGATCCAGAAGGGTTAAAGGTTACAGATCATACCCAGAGGAACCCTGGCAGCGCTGGCGTCAGGGTTGATCCAGAAGGACAGCCAGGAGAGAACCACGATGAGAAGGGTGGGGGCGTAGACTCCCATCATATAGAAGCCCACCTGTCTCCTTAATGTAAAGATCACCTCCACACAAGTGTAGTAACCTACACACACACACACACACACACACACACACACACACACACACACACACACACACACACACACACACACACACACACACACACACACACACACACACACACACACACACACACACACACACACACACACACACACACACACAGAACCTTGATGTAATTTTTCAAAACTATGGACACAACTCAAAACCGGTGATCAAAATGCAAATTTTTCCAAACTCTGGACACTTTTTCCAATTGCTTGGATACAATACACATAAAGCTACGATCATTTGTTCATTGAACTAAAATCACCAGTTCAAAATGACACAACTTAACATCAAAGTATTACCATTTCAAAATGTAATTGACACATTATATCTGAAATGACTGTTTATTCATGTCAATGATCTAACTATCAACTATTCATGTCATTACAATGATCTAACTATCAACTATTCATGTCATTACAATGATCTAACTATCAACTATTCATGTCATTACAATGATCTAACTATCAACTATTCATGTCATTACAATGATCTAACTATCAACTATTCATGTCATTACAATGATCTAACTATCAACTATTCATGTCATTACAATGATCTAACTATCAACTATTCATGTCATTACAATGATCTAACTATCAACTATTCATGTCATTACAATGATCTAACTATCAACTATTAATGTCATTACAATGATCTAACTATCAACTGCTCAACATGATAAGTAACTGTTTTTTATTTTTTGTAGCTAATTATTTTTGCTTTGATTCAAAGAAACCTATGATGTGATTTTATTGTATTTCATCAATAAATGTCATATTTTGTTCAATGACTCCACTGTGTCTGTAGTATTCTTCTACTAGTCCTTTTACAGTGATGTATTTACGTGTAGTACCATAATGAAACATCTATCACATATTTTGTATTACATTATTTAATGATTGAACGAACAACGACACTGTGAAACTATTGGTATCTTGTGTGATCTAAATTAATGTTCCTGGTATTTCATGATAAATAAGTTATTTGAACCGATGATTCTGCAAGTCACCTGTGTGTGTGTGTGTGTGTGTGTGTGTGTGTGTGTGTGTGTGTGTGTGTGTGCGTGTGCGTGCGTGCGTGCGTGCGTGCGTGCATGCGTGCGTGCGTGCGTGCGTGTGTGTGTGGTACCTGTTCCTTGATAGAATTTGGTGCAGTTTCCGTACTGTATCTCTTGCTGTTTAATGTCAAACTGAGGAAGAGCGATTTCATCCATCTGGACTGGGTCCGTCATCCACATGAAGACCAGATCACTGGTGGTGTAGCCAACTATAACAACATACAATAATAATATAATAATATAATATATATATATATATATACTATAACAGCATACAATAATAATATAATGATATATATATACTATAACAACATACAATAATAATATAATGATATATATATACTATAACAACATACAATAATATAATGATATATATATACTATAACAACATACAATAATATTATAAGAATGTTTATATACTATAACAACATACAATAATAGTATAATGATATATATACACTATAACAACATACAGTAATAATATATATATATATATATATATATATATACTATGACAACATACAATAATATAATAATATATATATACACTATAACAACATACAATAATATAATAATATATATATACACTATAACAACATACAATAATAGTATAATGATATATATACACTATAACAACATACAATAATAGTATAATGATATATATACACTATAACAATATACAATTATATATATATATATATATATATATATATATATATATATATATATATATATATATATATATATATATATATATATATACTATAACATACAGGACTTCCATTCAGCCATAAGATCATTAGTGAGGTTGGGCACTGATCTTAGGTGATTAGGTCCTGGCTCGCCATCGGCGTTCCAATGAATCCCAAAGGTGTTCGATGGGGTTGAGGTCAGGGTTCTGTGCAGGCCAGTCAAGTTCTTCCACACTGATCTTGACAAACCATTTCTCATCTTATCAATCAACATAGACAGGGCCCTAACTCCCTCATTACACACACCTGGCAACCCTCATTACACACACCTGGCAACCCTCATTACACACAGCTGCGCCCCATCATTTCACCTGGACTTCATCACTACTCTGATTACTTCCCCTTTGCTTCTACACCTGCATTGCTTACTTTTGGGGTTTTAGACTGGGTTTCTGTACAGCACTTTGAGATGTCAGCTGATTTAAGAAGGGCTTTATAAATACATTTTATTTGATTCATCTTTAGCATTACTCATCAGGCAGTATTGGCTTTGTTATCATGTCCAGACGCTGCTCTTGTTTTGTATTCTCTACATGTTTGTTATTATTAAACTCACCAACGGGCGTTGGAGTGGGTTACGGCCATCTGGAAGAGAGGAGAGGAGGATCTGGTTTCCTATGAGAGGTTCATGGTTCTGTTCAGGGGGGTCTTCCATCATCCACCAGAGGGCAGAGAGAGGTGATCACCTACTCCAACTACGGCAGGATGGCCGGACTGCTGCTGATTCCGCCCTCACCTTCATGACAGTGGCAGCATCCAGTGGATGGAAAGAGCCGGCGCTCCGCACCTTATTCAGAAAAGGACTGCGCAAAGAGGGTCCAGACGGGGTTGGCATGCCGAGAGGACACCCTCTCCTTGGATGCACTCATCTCAGGCAGACAACCTTCTTCAGGAGGCCAACTCCACCGCCTCTCTCTCTCCTTTGTTGACTGTTCTGAGTCAGAGCCTGAACCTAAGGAGGTAGGGGCCACAAAGTGGTCAGGAGGGACACCAGCTTCAACTGTGTTCCAATCCGGGGTCCATGAGAGCAGAGGGACGGCCCCATGATCAACCATCTCCTGGGTTAGGTGTGAGTAGTCCGTCATCATCACTTTCCGCCAAACCCTTTTTAGTATAGCTTTCACTAGCTGGCTGTCCCTCATGTTGTTTCTACAGCTCTAGTGGTCTCCGGTGCAGTGGGGAATTGTATTGACCAGGCCCTTGACTCCTCCCTGAACTTCACCTCATACCTGCTCTCCTCTCCGTTTCTGGTTCAAGCGCTGAATAATCGACCACTGGGATCGGGGACAAAAACACACATCACAACTCACCCTCACCGTGGAGCACCAGAAAACCCTTCCTCATCATCAGTGCACCTGTACGCAAGATCATCCTCTGCCTCCCGTGGCTCCAACGCCATAACCCCACCATCTCATGGTCGAAGATGACAATCACGGACTGGGCACCTGAATGCCGGAGGACCTGCTTTCCCTTCCCCTGTAGTTCCACATTGGTTGAGAGTCCTGTGAGAGTCCTGTGAGAGTCCTGTGGGAGTCCTGTGGGAGACCTGTGGGAGTCCCGTGAGAGAACTGTGAGAGTCCTGTGAGAGTCCTGTGGGAGACCTGTGGGAGACCTGTGGGAGTCCCGTGAGAGTCCTGTGAGAGTCCTGTGGGAGACCCGTGGGAGTCCCGTGAGAGTCCCGTGAGAGAACATGTCTGGGAGTGTCCCTGTCTCCCTCCTCAGCCCCTGGGACTGTCACCTGTCTCCCTCCTCATCGCCTCTGGGACTGTCACCTGTTTTCGCCTCTGGGACTGTCACCTGTCTCCCTCCTCATCGCCCCTGGGACTGTCACCTGTCTCCCTCCTCATCGCCTCTGGGACTGTCACCTGTCTCCCTCCTGTGCCATCGAACTGCTTGCAGGCTCTACGCCTCCGTGCAGCCACAACTACCCCTCTCTCTGTGGCTGAAACCAAGGCATTCCAACAGGGTGCCTCGTGGATGTACTTCTCCACTCCTCCATTTTAAGCAGACCAACTATAGTGCCTGTGCCCAAGAACACTAAGGTCACCTGCCTAAATGATTACCGACCGTAGCACTCACATCTGTAGCTATGAAGTGCTTTGAAAGGCTGGTCATGGCTCACATCAACACCATTATCCCAGAAACCCTAGACCCACTCCAATTTGAATACTGCCCCAACAGACCCACAGATGATGTTCTCTATTGCACTCCACACTGCCTTTTTCCACCTGGATTAAAGGAACACCTATTTGAGAATGCTATTCATTGAATACAGCTCAGCGTTCAACCACATATTGCCCTTAAATCAATAAGCTAAGGACCCCGGGACTAAACACCGTCCACTGGATCCTGGACTTCCTGAGGGGGCGCCCCCAGGTAGTAAAGGTAGGTAACACATCCGCCACACGGATCCTCAACACAGGGCCCCTCAGGGGTGCATGCTCATGTACTCCCTGTTCACTTATGACTGCACGGCCAGGCCCGACTCCAACACCATCATTAAGTTTACAGATGACACAGCAGTGGTAGGCCTGATCACAGACAACGATGAGACAGCCTATAGGGTGGAGGTCAGAGACCTGGTCATGTGCTGCCAGGACAACAACCTCTCCCGAAATGTGATCAAGACAAAGGAGACAATTGTGGACTACAGGATAAAGAGGACTGAGCACGCCCCCATTCTCATCGATGGGGCTGTAGTGGAGCAGGTTGAGAGCTTCAAGTTCCTTGGCGTCCACATCACCAACAAACTAACATGGTCCAAGCACACCGAGACAGTAGTGAAGAGGGCACGACAAAACCTAATCCCCCTCAGGAGACTGAAAAGATTTGGCATGTGTCCTCAGATCCTCAAAAGGTTCTACAGCTGCACCATCGAGAGCATCCTGACTAGTTGCATCACTGCCTGGTATGGCAACTGTTCGGCCTCCGACCGCAAGGCACTATAGAGGGCCCAGTACATCACTGGGGCCAAGCTCCCTGCCATCCAGGACCTCTATACCAGGCGGTGTCAGAGGAAGGCCCTAAGACTTGTCAAAAACTCTAGCCACCCTGGTCATAGACTGTTCTCTCTGCTACTGCACAGCAAGCGGTACCGGAGTGCCAAGTCTAGGTCCAAGAGGCTTCTAAACAGCTTTTACCCCAAAGCCATAAGATTCCTGAAGACATAATCAAATGGCTACCCAGACTATTTACATTGCCCCCCCTTTTACACCGCTGCTACTCTCGGTTGTTATCTATACACAGTCAACTTAATAAATCTACCCACATGTACATATTACCTCAACTAACCGCACATTGACTCTGTACCGGTACCCCCTGTATATAGCCTCCACATTGACTCTGTACCGGTACCCCCTGTATATAGCCTCCACATTGACTCTGTACCGGTACCCCCTGTATATAGCCTCCACATTGACTCAGTACCGGTACCCCCTGTATATAGCCTCCACATTGACTCTATACCGTAATACCCTGTATATAGCCTCCACATTGACTCTGTACCGGTACCCCCTGTATATAGCCTCCACATTGACTCTGTACCGGTACCCCCCTGTATATAGCCTCCACATTGACTCTGTACCGTAATACCCTGTATATAGCCTCCACATTGACTCTGTACCTGTACCCCTGTATATAGCCTCCACATTGACTCTGTACCGGTACCCCCTGTATATAGCCTCCACATTGACTCTGTACCTGTACCCCCTGTATATAGCCTCCACATTGACTCTGTACCTGTACCCCCTGTATATAGCCTCCACATTGACTCTGTACCGTAATACCCTGTATATAGCCTCCACATTGACTCTGTACCGGTACCCCCTGTATATAGCCTCCACATTGACTCTGTACCGGTACCCCCTGTATATAGCCTCCACATTGACTCTGTACCGGTACCCCCTGTATATAGCCTCCACATTGACTCTGTACCCCCTGTACCCCCCTGTATATAGCCTCCACATTGACTCAGTACCTGTACCCCCTGTATATAGCCTCCACATTGACTCTGTACCCCCTGTACCCCCTGTATATAGCCTCCACATTGACTCTGTACCTGTACCCCCTGTATATAGCCTCCACATTGACTCTGTACCGTAATACCCTGTATATAGCCTCCACATTGACTCTGTACCGGTACCCCCTGTATATAGCCTCCACATTGACTCTGTACCGGTACACCCTGTATATAGCCTCCACATTGACTCTGTACCGGTACCCCCTGTATATAGCCTCCACATTGACTCTGTACCGGTACCCCCTGTATATAGCCTCCACATTGACTCTGTACCCCCTGTACCCCTGTATATAGCCTCCACATTGACTCTGTACCCCCTGTACCCCCCTGTATATAGCCTCCACATTGACTCTGTACCCCCTGTATCCCCCTGTATATAGCCTCCACATTGACTCTGTACCGGTACCCCCTGTATATAGCCTCCACATTGACTCTGTACCCCCTGTACCCCCCTGTATATAGCCTCCACATTGACTCTGTACCCCTGTACCCCCCTGTATATAGCCTCCACATTGACTCTGTACCCTCTGTACCCCCCTGTATATAGCCTCCACATTGACTCTGTACCCCCTGTACCCCCCTGTATACAGCCTCCACATTGACTCTGTACCCCCTGTACCCCCCTGTATATAGCCTCCACATTGACTCTGTACCCCCTGTACCCCCTGTATACAGCCTCCACATTGACTCTGTACCCCCTGTACCCCCTGTATATAGCCTCCACATTGACTCTGTACCCCCTGTACCCCCTGTATATAGCCTCCACATTGACTCTGTACCTGTACCCCCTGTATATAGCCTCCACATTGACTCTGTACCGTAATACCCTGTATATAGCCTCCACATTGACTCTGTACCGGTACCCCCTGTATATAGCCTCCACATTGACTCTGTACCGGTACACCCTGTATATAGCCTCCACATTGACTCTGTACCGGTACCCCCTGTATATAGCCTCCACATTGACTCTGTACCGGTACCCCCTGTATATAGCCTCCACATTGACTCTGTACCGGTACCCCCTGTATATAGCCTCCACATTGACTCTGTACCCCCTGTACCCCCCTGTATATAGCCTCCACATTGACTCTGTACCCCCTGTACCCCCCTGTATATAGCCTCCACATTGACTCTGTACCCCCTGTACCCCCTGTATATAGCCTCCACATTGACTCTGTACCCCCTGTACCCCCTGTATATAGCCTCCACATTGACTCTGTACCCCTGTACCCCCTGTATATAGCCTCCACATTGACTCTGTACCCCCTGTACCCCCCTGTATATAGCCTCCACATTGACTCTGTACCCCCTGTACCCCCCTGTATATAGCCTCCACATTGACTCTGTACACCCTGTACCCCCCTGTATACAGCCTCCACATTGACTCTGTACCCCCTGTACCCCCTGTATATAGCCTCCACATTGACTCTGTACCCCCTGTACCCCCCTGTATATAGCCTCCACATTGACTCTGTACCCCCTGTACCCCCCTGTATACAGCCTCCACATTGACTCTGTACCCCCTGTACCCCCCTGTATATAGCCTCCACATTGACTCTGTACCCCCTGTACCCCCCTGTATATAGGCTCCACATTGACTCTGTACCCCCTGTACCCCCCTGTATATAGCCTCCACATTGACTCTGTACACCCTGTACCCCCTGTATACAGCCTCCACATTGACTCTGTACCGGTACCCCCTGTATATAGCCTCCACATTGACTCTGTACCGGTACCCCCTGTATATAGTGGCTCGTAAGTGAGTATTTCCCTGTAAGGTTTACACCTATTGTATTCGGCGCATGTGCACCCATTATTCCGCTCTCTCAAATCATGGGCCCCGTGTTCTGGGATGTAAAGGGGGACATTCGCCAGGCCCTGGAGAGGGAACCTGTCCCCCTGAGAGCACCTACTTTCCCATGGGGATAAAGGATTGGCTACTGACCTGGGCACAGCTGTCGTCACTGGACAGACATCCAGGTATGATTCAATCCATCTCTGCAAAGTAATGGTATTCCATCTTGGCACAGGATGTCACTCGCTAAGTCAACTCCTGTTCCGTATGTGCCCAAATCAAATCTCCCAGCACGCTCCAGCAGGTAAACTCCTTTCCCTTCCCATACCTCAGTATCGCTGGTCTCATCTGTCCATTGATTTTTACACTGATCTCCCCTCTGATTTCACCACCATTTTGGTGGTTGTGGACAGATTCTCTAAATCCTGCCATTTTATCCCTCTCTCTGGTCTCCCTACCGCTCTTCATGTTTCTGAGGCACTGTTCCAGCAGGTCTTCTGGCACTAAGGCCTTCCAGAGGACCATCTCCCCCTGTCATGGGAAGCCTTCATGGAGAAGCCGTTTTATCCCTCTCTCTGGTCTCCCTACCGCTCTTCATGTTGCTGAGGCACTGTTCCAGCAGGTCTTCTGGCACTAAGGCCTTCCAGAGGACCATCTCCCCCTGTCATGGGAAGCCTTCATGGAGAAGCCGTTTTATCCCTCTCTCTGGTCTCCCTACCGCTCTTCATGTTGCTGAGGCACTGTTCCAGCAGGTCTTCTGGCACTAAGGCCTTCCAGAGGACCATCTCCCCCTGTCATGGGAAGCCTTCATGGAGAAGCCGTTTTATCCCTCTCTCTGGTCTCCCTACCGCTCTTCATGTTGCTGAGGCACTGTTCCAGCAGGTCTTCTGGCACTAAGGCCTTCCAGAGGACCATCTCCCCCTGTCATGGGAAGCTTTCATGGAGAAGCCGTTTTATCCTTCTCTCTGGTCTCCCTACCGCTCTTCATGTTGCTGAGGCACTGTTCCAGCAGGTCTTCTGGCACTAAGGCCTTCCAGAGGACCATCTCCCCCTGTCATGGGAAGCCTTCATGGAGAAGCCGTTTTATCCCTCTCTCTGGTCTCCCTACTGCTCTTCATGTTGCTGAGGCACTGTTCCAGCAGGTCTTCTGGCACTAAGGCCTTCCAGAGGACCATCTCCCCCTGTCATGGGAAGCCTTCATGGAGAAGCTGGCCAGCCTCACTTCCGGGTTCCGGCCTCAGTCTAACGGGCAGGTGGAAAGGATGAACCAGGAGCTGGGGAAGTTCCTGAGGAATCATTGACAGGACCTGCATGGGGAGTGGGCCCAATTCCTTCCCTGGCTGGGGTACGCCCAGAATTCTTTGCGCCACTCTTCGTCTTCCACGACTCTGTAATGTGTTATCAGCCAACCCTGGCCCCATGGACACCGAGCCAGATCAAATCTCTTGCGGTGAACGAGTGGTTCAGGCACTCGTTCATTACTCTGGACCCTGATCTCTCCTTTGACGTACATATCAAGAATATTTCAAGTTTTTCCATCTTTGTAACATTGCAAAAGTCAGACTTTTCGTCCAATAATGATGCATACAAATTAATCAGTGCTTTTGTTACTTCTAGGTTACTGCAATGCTCTACTCCCCGGCTACCTGGATAAAGCATTAAATAAACTTCAGTTAGTGCTAAATACGGCTGCTTGAATCTTGACTAGATCATATTACTCCAGTGCTAGCCTCTACACTGACTTCCTGTTAAGGATAGGGCTGATTTCAAGGTTCTACTGCTAACCTACAAAGGATTACATGGGCTTGCTCCTACCTATCTTTCTGATTTGGTCCTGCTGTACATACATACACGTACGCTACCAGCTGGAGGCAGGGCTTTCTCCTATAGAGCTCCATTTTTATGGAATGGTCTGCCGATCCATGTGAGAGGCGCAGACTTGGTCTCAACCGTTAAGTCTTTACTGAAGACTCATCTCTTCAGTAGGTCATATGAGTGCAATCTGGGCCAGGGGGTGCGAAGGTGAACAGCAATGCACTGGAAGGCCCTTGCTGTCTCTGCCTGGTCGGCTCCCCTCTCTCCACTGGGATTCTCTGCCTCTGACCCTATTACGGGGCTGAGTCACTGGCTTGCTAGTGCTCTTTCATGCCGTCCCTAGGAGGGGTGCGTCACATTGTGTCAGGCTTTGATGTGCTCGACTTGAGTGGGTTGAGTCACTGATGTGATCTTCCTGTCCGGTCTTGCCCCCCCCCCTTGGGCTCATGTGGTGGAGGAGATCTTTGTGGGATATTCTCAGCCTTAGTAGTATGTTGGTGATTTGTTGGTAAAGTGGGTGGGGGTATAAACTGCCTGGTTGGCCCTGTCCGGGGTTTATTGTCGGACGGGGCCACAGTGTCGTCGTCCCCGTCTAAGCCTCCAGAATCTATGCTGCAATAATCTATGTGCTTGGCGGCTAGGGTCTGTGGGACATTGTCTTATCTGGTGTCCTGTGTGAATTTAAGTTTGCTCCCTCTAATTCTCTCTATGCCCCTTCCCGACCCAGAGGACCTGAGTCCTAGGACCAGGAACACCTGGACTGATGAGTCCTGACTGTCTTCAGTCCACCTGGTTGTGCTGCTGCTTCAGTTTCAACTGTTCTGACCTGTTTACCGGACAAGCTGGTCTTCCGCCCACTGAGGTAGTCAGGAACTAATACACACAGTTAGTCAGGCGGCTAGGCAAAGGCTAGCTTTTTCAAACAGAAATTTGCATCCTGTAGCTCTAACTCCAAAATGATTAGGGACACTGTAAAGTCCATGGAGAACAAGACCACCTCCTCCCAGCTGCCCACTGCACTGAGGCTAGGCGACATGGTCACCACCGATAAATCCGATAAATCCATGATAATCGAACATTTCAATAAGCATTTCTCTATGGCTAGCCATGCTTTCCACCAGGCTACCCCAACCCCAGCCAACAGCTCCGCACCCACCGCAGCTACTTGCCAGAGCCTCCCCAGGTTCTCCTTCACCCAAATCCAGATAGCAGATGTTCTGAAAGAGCTGAAAAACCTGTACCTGTACAAATCAGCTGGGCTAGACAATCTGGACCCTCTCTTTCTAAAATTATCTGCCGCCATTGTTGCAACCCCTATTACCAGTCTGTCAACCTTTAGTTCGTATCGTCCGAAATGGAAAGCTGCCGCAGTCATCCCCTCTTCAAAGGGGTGATACTCTAGACCCAAACTGTTATAGACCTATATCCATCCTGCCCTGCCTTTCTAAAGTCTTCGAAAGCCAGGTTAATAAACAGATCACTGACCCTTTCGAATCCCACCGTATCTTCTCCGCTGTGCAATCTGGTTTCCGAGCTGGTCACGGGTGCACCTCAGCCATGCTCAAGGTACTAAACAATATCATAACCACCATCGATTAAAGATAGTACTGTGTAGCCGTCTTCATTGACCTGGCCAAGGCTTTCGACTCTGTCAATCACCGTATTCTTATCGGCAGACTCAATAGCCTTGGCTTCTCAAATGACCCTCGCCTGGTTCACCTACTACTTTGCAGACAGAGTTCAGTGTCAAATCAGAGGGCCTGGTCCAGCACCACTCAGCCGCTCTTGCTCACTGGTCTACACCCATTCTGTATACATGACACTGTGTTAACACCTTCAAACAAGCTTTAATGCCATACACACTCCTTCCGTGGCCTCCAACTGCTCTTAAATGCTAGTAAACCAAATGAAGCTTTTCAACCTCGCTGCCCTCACCCAGCCAATGACGAGCATCACTTCACGGTTCTGACCTAGAATACGTGGACAACTACAAATACCTAGGTGTCTGGCTAGACTGTAAACTCTCCTTCCAGACTCATATCAAACATCTCCAATCCAAAATCAAATCTAGAATCGGCTTTCTATTTCTCTACAAAGCCTCCTTCACTCATGTCAAACTTACCCTAGTAAAACTGACTATCCACCGATCCTCGACTTCGGTGGTGTCATCTAAAAAATAGCTTCCAACACTCTACTCAACAAATTGGATGTTGTCTATGCCTATATCACCCACCACTGCGACCTGTATGCTCTTGTCGGCTGGACCCACATATTTCACCAGACCCACTGGCTCCAGGTCATCTATAAGTCTATGCTAGGTAAAGCTCCGCCTTAGCTCACTGGTCACGATAACAACACCCATAGCACGTGCTCCAGCAGGTATATCTCACTGGTCATCCCCAAAGCCATCACCTCCTTTGGCCGCCTTTCCTTCCAGTTCTCTGCTGCCAATGACTGGAACTATTTGCAAAAATCTCTGAAGCTGGAGACATATTTCCACTAACTTTAAACATCAGCTATCTGAGCAGTTAACCGATCACTACAGCTGTACATAGCCCATCTGTAATTAGCCTACCCAATCTACCTACCTCATCCCCATATTGTTTATATTTACTTTCTGCTCTTTTGCACACCAGTATTTCTACTTGCTCATCATCATCTGCTCATCTATAACTCCAGTGTTAATCTTCTAAACTGTAATTCCTTCGCTACTACAGCCTATTTATTGCCTTACCTCCATTTGCAGACGCTGTATATCGACTTTCTTTCTTCTATTGTGTTATTAACAGTACGCTTGTTGATTCCATTTATAACTCTGATGTTTCTGTCACACTGCTTTGCTTTATCTTGGCCAGGTCACAGTTGTAAATGAGAGCTTGTTCTCAACTAGCCTATCTGGTTAAATAAAGGTGGACAAAAAATAAAAAATACTGTCTCGACCTCTGAATGCTCGGCTATGAAAAGCCAACTGACATTTTCTCCTGATGTGCTGACCTGTTGCCCCCTCTACAACCCCTGTGATTATTCTTTAACCCTGCTGGTCACCTACGAATGTTTGAACATCTTAAAAAACAATCTGGCCTTAATGACCATACACTCTTATAATATCCACGCAGTACAGAGAAGAGGTCTGGCCACCCCTCAGAGCCTGGTTCCTCTCTACCCAGTACAGCCAGAAGAGGACTGGCAATCCCTCAGAGCCTGGTTCCTCTCTAAGTTTCTTCTTAGGTTCCTGCCTTTCTAGGGAGTTTTTCCTAGAACTCACCGTGCTTCAACATCTGCATTGATTGCTGTTTGGGTTTTTTATGCTGGGTTTCTGTATTGCACTTTGTGACATCTGCTGATGTAAAAAGGGCTTTATAAATACATTTGATTGATGACTGTATGGACCTCGCTTTGTGCACGGGGGCATAATCATGCTGTAGCATTAAGATTTCCCTTCACCGGAAATAAGGGGCCTAGCCCGAACCATGAAAAACAGCCCCAGACCATTATTCCTCATCCACCAAACTTTACAGTTGGCAATATGCATTGGTGCAGATAGCATCCTCCTGGCATCCGCCAAACCGAGATTTGTCGGACTGCCAGATGGTAAAGCGGGATTCATCATTCCAGAGAACGTGTCATTCCGCTGCTCCAGAGTCTTTACACCCCTCCAGCCGATGCTTGGCATTGCGCATATTGATCTTAGGCTTGTATGCTGCTGCTCAGCAATGGAAACCCACTTCATGAACAGACAAACAGTTATTGTGCTGACATTGCTTCTTGAGGCAGCTTGGAACTCGGTTGTGAGTGTTGCAACTGAGGACAGATGATATTTAAGCGCTATGTGCTTCAGCACTCAGCGGTCCCATTCTATGAGCTTGTGTGGCCTACCACTTTGCGGCGGAGCCGTTGTTGCTCCTAGATGTACTCTTGTCAGCAACGCAATGTGGCTGAAATAGACGAATCCACTAATTTGAAATGTGGGGTATACTTTTGAATATATAGTGTACTGCCAATTTCTCCACAACACCATTGTAAGCAGGTTATGGTAGAGAAATTAGCATTCGATTCTCTGGCAACTGTTCTGGTGGACATTTCTGCAGTCAGCATATCAAAGTTTTAGGTTCCTCGGCATACACATCATGGACTAACTGAAATGGTTCCCCCACACAGACAGTGTGGTGAAGAAGGTGCAACAGCGCCAAATGTGTCTTGTCACCTAAAACCCTCAAACCTTTACAGATGCACAACTGAGAGCCTCCTGTCATGCTGCATCACTGCCTGTTACGGAAACTGCACCACCCACAACCGCAAGGCTCTCCAGAGGGTGGTGCGGTCTGCACAACGCATCACTGGGGGCAAACTACCTGCCCTCCAGGACACCTACAGCACCTGATGTCACAGCAAGGCCAAAAAGATTATCAAGGACAACAACCACCTGAACAACTGCCTGTTCACTCCTGGCAAAGGGCAAAGGGCAGCTACTTTGAATAATCTCAAATATAAAACATATTTTTATTTGTTTAACGCTTTTTTGGTTACTACATGATTCCATATGTGCTATTTCATAGTGTTGATGTCTTCACTATTATTCTACAATGTAGAACATACTGAAAATAAAGAACAACCCTTGAATGAGTAGGTGTGTCCAAACTTTTGACTGATACTGTAGATACACTGAGTGTACAAAACATAAGGAACACCTGCTCTTTCAATAACTATAGACCGACCAGAAGAATCCAGGTGAAAGCTATGATCCCTTATTGATGTCACCTGTTAAATCCACTTCAATCAGTGTAGATGAAGGGGAGGAGACGGGTTAAAGAAGGATTTATAAGCCTGGAGACAACTGAGACATGGATTGGATGGATAGCATTATTCAAACCTTGTCTCTCAGGACTGAGACTGGACCACCCAGGAACACTCAACACTTATTGGAAAGCCATTCTGGTGTGTCTTTGGCTTAATAATGTATATTAGTATTTTGGTGCAGCATTATATTATGGGTATGCCTATCATCAGGGACTGGGTAGTTGGTCAACAGAAATATAAAAGGAGTCGAGGTAAGAAGTTAGAGGACAACCCACCGTAGTCTTCTGAAAACCGATTCCTGGGATAAAGTTACATTTGTCAGTGGGACAATTACACACATGTTTATGCCAAATTAGGGATGTGGTGCTGACGAAAGACCAGGCCAATTCCAAATGCCTTGCAGACCATCCCCAATACAGATCTACTCGCCCATCGGCATGACAACGGTAGACCATACCCAATACAGATCTACTCGCCCATCGGCATGACAACGGTAGAACATACACAATACAGATCTACTCGCCCATCGGCATGACAACGGTAGACCATACCCAATACAGATCTACTCGCCCATCGGCATGACAACGGTAGACCATCCCCAATACAGATCTACTCGCCCATCGGCATGACAACGGTAGAACATACACAATACAGATCTACTCGCCCATCGGCATGACAACGGTAGACCATGCCCAATACAGATCTACTCGCCCATCGGCATGACAACGGTAGACCATCCCCAATACAGATCTACTCGCCCATCGGCATGACAACGGTAGACCATCCCCAATACAGATCTACTCGCCCATCGGCATGACAACGGTAGAACATACACAATACAGATCTACTCGCCCATCGGCATGACAACGGTAGACCATGCCCAATACAGATCTACTCGCCCATCGGCATGACAACGGTAGACCATCCCCAATACAGATCTACTCGCCCATCGGCATGACAACGGCAGACCATCCCCAATACAGATCTACTCGCCCATCGGCATGACAACGGTAGACCATGCCCAATACAGATCTACTCGCCCATCGGCATGACAACGGTAGAACATACACAATCGCCCAGATCAACGGTAGACCATCCCCAATACAGATCTACTCGCCCATCGGCCCATCGGCATGACAACAGGTAGACCATCCCCAATACAGATCTACTCGCCCATCGGCATGACAACGGTAGACCATGCCCAATACAGATCTACTCGCCCATCGGCATGACAACGGTAGACCATACCCAATACAGATCTACTCGCCCATCGGCATGACCATAGACCGCCCAATACAGCATGACAACGGTAGACCATCCCCAATACAGATCTACTCGCCCATCGGCATGACAACGGTAGACCATGCCCAATACAGATCTACTCGCCCATCGGCATGACAACGGTAGACCATCCCCAATACAGATCTACTCGCCCATCGGCATGACAACGGTAGACCATGCCCAATACAGATCTACTCGCCCATCAGCATGACAACGGTAGACCATGCCCAATACAGATCTACTCGCCCATCGGCATGACAACTGTAGACCATACACAATACAGATCTACTCGCCCATCAGCGTGACAACGGTAGACCATGCCCAATACAGATCTACTCGCCCATCGGCATGACAACGGTAGACCATACCCCAATACAGATCTACTCGCCGGCATCGGGCATCCCCAATACAGACAACGGCATGTAGACCATACACAATACAGATCTACTCGCCCATCGGCATGACAACAGTAGAGATGAAAAGACATGACACAACCCAGCCACTCCCCCTTTCCCAACCTACTCCAGATCACAACATAATGCTCCAGAGGGCCATTAAACGGCAGAACATGCACTTCAAACATTCTATCCAGGACAGGATGAGAACAGCAGGGGCCAAATGGCTCGCCCTGCTCTAAAAGGACACCAAAAACCCTGCTGTTTGGGAGAAATCATTACATAAGGCTGTGAGGCAAGAAGTGCACTGGTGCATGCTATGATCATTGTGTGCTGTAGACATTTGAAATGATATTGTGCATTCTCCTCGTTGTGAACAACTTCTCCGTATTTCAAGGAGAACGTGTCACGTTTTGTATCATTATGTAGGGAACATTATGCCCTGAACAATGACCCACCTCTCCCAGTTGTACAAACGATGTATCCATCAATAAGGGAACAATATTCCCAAAGGAAGAGACTCTCCTCCTGGGGCTGCGTGACATCCTGCTAAGGAATGTTTCAGCCAATCAGGCAGGGAGACTCAGTGTAACAGTATAACTTCCGTCCCTCTCCTCGGCCCTACCTGGGCTCGAACCAGGAACCCTCTGCACACATCGACAACTACCACCCACGAAGCATCGTTACCCATCGCTCCACAAACGCCGCGGCCCTTGCAGAGCAAGGGGGAACAACTACTTCAAGGTCTCAGTGAGTGACGTCACCGATTGAAACGCTATTAGCGTGCATCACCGCTAACTGGCTAGCCATTTCACATCCGTTACATCAGCACCTAGCCCCACCCTCATTGTCCATTCTAACTGAACTATAAAAGCGTGGCACAAATAATTGCCACGGCCGACCAAAATCCCTCTACTGCTTAAACGTCAGCATAGTTGGTAACTGGAAAGCGCTCTTGCTTATTGATCATCCCCGATCCCAATGAGTGGACGCCAAACACCAATATTGGAATTTGAACAATTGTCCTCTGCTCTCACTTTGATCTCAGTTGGACGAATACACCACCCCAGAACTGAATACACCACCCCAGAACTGAATACACCACCCCGGAACTGAATACACCACCCCAGAACTGAATACACCACCCCAGAACTGAATACACCACCCCGGAACTGAATACACCACCCCAGAACTGAATACACCACCCCAGAACTGAATACACCACCCCAGAACTGA
The DNA here is from genome assembly GCF_023373465.1 of Oncorhynchus keta. Classification (NCBI taxonomy): domain Eukaryota; kingdom Metazoa; phylum Chordata; class Actinopteri; order Salmoniformes; family Salmonidae; genus Oncorhynchus; species Oncorhynchus keta. The sequence goes on from NW_026288669.1 coordinate 25,914, forward strand.
ATACACCACCCCAGAACTGAATACACCACCCCAGAACTGAATACACCACCCCAGAACTGAATACACCACCCCGGAACTGAATACACCACCTCAGAACTGAATACACCACCCCAGAACTGAATACACCACCCAGAACTGAATACACCACCCCGGAACTGAATACACCACCCCAGAACTGAATACACCACCCCAGAACTGAATACACCACCCCGGAACTGAATACACCACCCCAGAACTGAATACACCACCCCAGAACTGAATACACCACCCCAGAACTGAATACACCACCCCGGAACTGAATACACCACCCCAGAACTGAATACACCACCCCGGAACTGAATACACCACCCCGGAACTGAATACACCACCCCAGAACTGAATACACCACCCCAGAACTGAATACACCGCCCCGGAACTGAATACACCACCCCAAAACTGAATACACCACCTCAGAACTGAATACACCACCTCAGAACTGAATACACCACCTCGGAACTGAATACACCACCCTAAAACTGAATACACCACCCCGGAACAGAATACACCACCCCAGAACTGAATACACCACCCCAAAACTGAATAAACCACCCCAAAACTGAATACACCACCTCAGAACTGAATACACCACCTCGGAACTGAACACACCACCCCAGAACTGAATACACCACCCCAGAACTGAATACACCACCTCAGAACTGAATACACCACCCCAGAACTGAATACACCACCCCAGAACTGAATACACCACCCCAGAACTGAATACACCACCCCAGAACTGAATACACCACCCCAGAACTGAATACACCACCCCAGAACTGAATACACCACCCCGGAACTGAATACACCACCTCAGAACTGAATAAACCTCCCCAGAACTGAATACACCTCCCCAGAACTGAATACACCACCCCAGAACTGAATACACCACCTCAGAACTGAACACCACCGGAACTGAATACACCACCCAGAACTGAATACACCACCCCAGAACTGAATACACCACCCCAGAACTGAATACACCACCCCAGAACTGAATACACCACCCCAGAACTGAATACACCACCCCAGAACTGAATACACCACCTCAGAACTGAATACACCACCTCAGAACTGAATACACCACCCCAGAACTGAATACACCACCTCAGAACTGAATACACCACCCCAGAACTGAATACACCACCCCAGAACTGAATACACCACCTCAGAACTGAATACACCACCCCAGAACTGAATACACCACCCCAGAACTGAATACACCACCCCAGAACTGAATACACCACCTCAGAACTGAATACACCACCCCATAACTGAATACACCACCTCAGAACTGAATACACCACCCCAGAACTGAATACACCACCTCAGAACTGAATACACCACCTCAGAACTGAATACACCACCCCAGAACTGAATACACCACCTCAGAACTGAATACACCACCCCAGAACTGAATACACCACCTCAGAACTGAATACACCACCTCAGAACTGAATACACCACCCCAGAACTGAATACACCACCTCAGAACTGAATACACCACCTCAGAACTGAATACACCACCCCAGAACTGAATACACCACCCCAGAACTGAATACACCACCCCAGAACTGAATACACCACCTCAGAACTGAATACACCACCCCATAACTGAATACACCACCTCAGAACTGAATACACCACCCCAGAACTGAATACACCACCTCAGAACTGAATACACCACCTCAGAACTGAATACACCACCCCAGAACTGAATACACCACCTCAGAACTGAATACACCACCCCAGAACTGAATACACCACCTCAGAACTGAATACACCACCCCATAACTGAATACACCACCTCAGAACTGAATACACCACCCCAGAACTGAATACACCACCTCAGAACTGAATACACCACCTCAGAACTGAATACACCACCCCAGAACTGAATACACCACCTCAGAACTGAATACACCACCCCAGAACTGAATACACCACCTCAGAACTGAATACACCACCTCAGAACTGAATACACCACCCCAGAACTGAATACACCACCTCAGAACTGAATACACCACCTCAGAACTGAATACACCACCCCAGAACTGAATACACCACCCCAGAACTGAATACACCACCCCAGAACTGAATACACCACCTCAGAACTGAATACACCACCCCATAACTGAATACACCACCTCAGAACTGAATACACCACCCCAGAACTGAATACACCACCTCAGAACTGAATACACCACCTCAGAACTGAATACACCACCCCAGAACTGAATACACCACCTCAGAACTGAATACACCACCCCAGAACTGAATACACCACCTCAGAACTGAATACACCACCTCAGAACTGAATACACCACCCCAGAACTGAATACACCACCTCAGAACTGAATACACCACCTCAGAACTGAATACACCACCCCAGAACTGAATACACCACCCCAGAACTGAATACACCACCCCAGAACTGAATACACCACCTCAGAACTGAATACACCACCTCGGAACGATTTGAACCTTCTCCATTTTTCTCCCTTTAAAGACCGTTTGGTAATCCAACCAGAGATTGAAATACTAAGACATTGTTACCTTGTTTTTAGAATAAATCTTCTTCCTGTCATAAAATAATATCACTCTCTGAGATTTTGAATCTGACTTATCATTAAAAGAACTCTACAGAATCTTCAGATTATAATTGTGACACGAACAGTTTATCCCTACTTGCTAAAAAAAGTTTTGACTTAAATGATAGCTGGTGCCCCGTTTACTGTAGAATATAGATACATCCATATTTTGTATCCCTTAATGAATTACCAATGAATGAGACATTATGATAGCATTAGGCCACACCCCTACAACAAAGACACACCAGAGAGAAGAGAGATGGCACTGTACTGGAAGGCTGTGGTTTGGGAGTTTAGCTATTTGGGATTATTTTGGCATTTATCTTTACTTTATTTTCCTGAAATGTATTCGCTATCATTTCTTATAACCAGCAAGAACATCAAATCGTCAGTTAATTTCCCCAATTCCAGCTTCAACTTCAACTTATCTGCCCTGGGCTCTTTCTGTAATTACGACCCAATTTTCAGGCAATCCAAGAGGAAATGCCGGCGTTACAGAGGCAGGAGAGGGAGAGTCCTGGAGAGGGAGAGTCCTGGTGAGGGAGAGTCCTGGTGAGAGGCAGGAGAGGGAGAGTCCTGGAGAGGGAGGAGAGGGAGAGTCCTGGTGAGGGAGAGTCCTGGTGAGGGAGGTCCTGGTGAGGAGAGTCCTGGTGAGAGGCAGGAGGGAGAGTCCTGGTGAGGGAGAGTCCTGGTGAGAGGCAGGAGAGGGAGAGTCCTGGAGAGGGAGAGTCCAGGATAGGGAGAGTCCTTACAGAGGCAGGAGAGGGAGAGTCCTTACAGAGGCAGGAGAGGGAGAGTCCTTACAGAGGCAGGAGAGGGAGAGTCCTTACAGAGGCAGGAGAGGGAGAGTCCTTACAGAGGCAGGAGAGGGAGAGTCCTTACAGAGGCATGAGAGGGAGAGTCCTTACAGAGGCAGGAACCCTAACCTTAATCCTAACCTTAACCACATGGCTAACCTTATGCCTAACCCTAACCTTAATCCTAACCTTAACCACATGGCTAACCTTATGCCTAACCCTAACCTTAATCCTAACCTTAACCACATGGCTAACCTTATGCCTAACCTAAACCTTAAATGAACTCCAAAAATAAAAATGTTGTTTGACAATATATTCTGACTTAGTGTTTGTGGTAACTAGTGGAAACCCTACCAGATGGTGCTCACCTTACTGCGGTCCACCACTCACTCAGCAACGATGGTATTAATGCCGTTTTAGATTCTCTGCCCTCCATGTTGTTGTCAGTTGTCAGTTGCAGAAGCTCAAACAGGAACTATCCAGTGACTCGATCAATTGAGAAATGCTACAGGACTGCCCTTGCTAGCGCTGATTATAATATGTTCTGAGACTCCACCTATAACACCAACGAGCTAACCCCCTCCGTCACCGGCTTCATAAGGAACTGCATCGGCGACGTTGTCCCAACACTGAAGGTTCGCTGCTTCCCCAATCAAAAGCCCTGGTTTGACACTGAGGTTGGAGCTAAACTAAAGGACAGGACTACCACACACAAGGCTATCACAGACAACCCCGAGGCTACGACCTCTGCAGAGTCATCAAACGAGCAAAAGGACAGTATAGAAGTAACATGGCCTCCTATTTCACAGGCTACGCTGCATGTCGCATGAGCTCCAGTCCATTACAGATTACAAAGGAAGACCGAGACGTGATCTGCCCAACGATGCCTCTCTACCAGACCAACTCAATGCATTTTATGCACGTTTTGACAATAACAACACCATACACAGTGCGGGAGGGCCATGCTGACCCAGAGGACTGGGTGATCTCACTCTTTGAGGCCGAAGTAAGGTTTTTAATCAGGTCAGCACTCGCAAGGCCGAGGGGTGCGTTCTCAGAGCATGCGCAGATTAGTTGGCAGGCATATTCATGGTAATGTTCAACCTCTCCTTATCCCGTATCCCAGTCTGTAATGTTCTGTAATGTTCAACCTCTCCTTATCCCAGTCTGTAATGGCAGGCATATTCATGGTAATGTTCAACCTCTCCTTATCCCAGTCTGTAATGTTCAACCTCTCCTTATCCCAGTCTGTAATGTTCAACCTCTCCTTATCCCAGTCTGTAATGTTCAACCTCTCCTCATCCCAGTCTGTAATGTTCAACCTCTCCTTATCCCAGTCTGTAATGTTCAACCTCTCCTTATCCCAGTCTGTAATGGCAGGCATATTCATGGTAATGTTCAACCTCTCCTTATCCCAGTCTGTAATGTTCAACCTCTCCTTATCCCAGTCTGTAATGGCAGGCTTATTCATGGTAATGTTCAACCTCTCCTTATCCCAGTCTGTAATGTTCAACCTCTCCTTATCCCAGTCTGTAATGTTCAACCTCTCCTTATCCCAGTCTGTAATGGCAGGCATATTCATGGTAATGTTCAACCTCTCCTTATCCCAGTCTGTAATGTTCAACCTCTCCTTATCCCAGTCTGTAATGGCAGGCATATTCATGGTAATGTTCAACCTCTCCTTATCCCAGTCTGTAATGTTCAACCTCTCCTTATCCCAGTCTGTAATGTTCAACCTCTCATTATCCCAGTCTGTAATGGCAGGCTTATTCATGGTAATGTTCAACCTCTCCTTATCCCAGTCTGTAATGTTCAACCTCTCCTTATCCCAGTCTATAATGTTCAATCTCTCCTTATCCCAGACTATAATGTTCAACCTCTCCTTATCCCAGTCTGTAATGTTCAACCTCTCCTTATCCCAGTCTGTAATGGCAGGCATATTCATGGTAATGTTCAACCTCTCCTTATCCCAGTCTGTAATGTACAACCTCTCCTTATCCCAGTCTGTAATGGCAGGCATATTCATGGTAATGTTCAACCTCTCCTTATCCCAGTCTGTAATGTACAACCTCTCCTTATCCCAGTCTGTAATGTTCAACCTCTCCTTATCCCAGTCTGTAATGTTCAACCTCTCCTTATCCCAGTCTATAATGTTCAATCTCTCCTTATCCCAGTCTATAATGTTCAACCTCTCCTTATCCCAGTCTGTAATGTTCAACCTCTCCTTATCCCAGTCTGTAATGTACAACCTCTCCTTATCCCAGTCTGTAATGGCAGGCATATTCATGGTAATGTTCAACCTCTCCTTATCCCAGTCTGTAATGTACAACCTCTCCTTATCCCAGTCTGTAATGTTCAACCTCTCCTTATCCCAGTCTGTAATGTTCAACCTCTCCTTATCCCAGTCTATAATGTTCAATCTCTCCTCATCCCAGTCTGTAATGTTCAACCTCTCCTTATCCCAGTCTGTAATGTTCAACCTCTCCTTATCCCAGTCTGTAATGGCAGGCATATTCATGGTAATGTTCAACCTCTCCTTATCCCAGTCTGTAATGTTCAACCTCTCCTTATCCCAGTCTGTAATGGCAGGCTTATTCATGGTAATGTTCAACCTCTCCTTATCCCAGTCTGTAATGTTCAACCTCTCCTTATCCCAGTCTGTAATGGCAGGCATATTCCACCTCTCCTTATCCCAGTCTGTAATGTTCAACCTCTCATTATCCCAGTCTGTAATGGCAGGCATATTCATGGTAATGTTCAACCTCTCCTTATCCCAGTCTGTAATGTTCAACCTCTCCTTATCCCAGTCTGTAATGTTCAACCTCTCCTTATCCCAGTCTGTAATGGCAGGCTTATTCATGGTAATGTTCAACCTCTCCTTATCAACCTCCCAGTCTGTAATGTTCAACCTCTCCTTATCCCAGTCTATAATGTTCAATCTCTCCTTATCCCAGACTATAATGTTCAACCTCTCCTTATCCCAGTCTGTAATGTTCAACCTCTCCTTATCCCAGTCTGTAATGGCAGGCATATTCATGGTAATGTTCAACCTCTCCTTATCCCAGTCTGTAATGTACAACCTCTCCTTATCCCAGTCTGTAATGGCAGGCATATTCATGGTAATGTTCAACCTCTCCTTATCCCAGTCTGTAATGTACAACCTCTCCTTATCCCAGTCTGTAATGTTCAACCTCTCCTTATCCCAGTCTGTAATGTTCAACCTCTCCTTATCCCAGTCTATAATGTTCAATCTCTCCTTATCCCAGTCTATAATGTTCAACCTCTCCTTATCCCAGTCTGTAATGTTCAACCTCTCCTTATCCCAGTCTGTAATGTTCAACCTCTCTTATCCCAGTCTGTAATGGCAGGCATATTCATGGTAATGTTCAACCTCTCCTTATCCCAGTCTGTAATGTTCAACCTCTCCTTATCCCAGTCTGTAATGTTAAATCCTTATCCCAGTCTGTAATGTTCAATCCCAGTCTGTAATGTTAAACCTCTCCTTATCCCAGTCTGTAATGTTCAACCTCTCCTTATCCCAGTCTGTCATATTCATGGTAATGTTCAACCTCTCCTTATCCCAGTCTGTAATGTTACCTCTCCTTATCCCAGTCTGTAATGTTAAACCTCTCCTTATCCCAGTCTGTCTGTAATGTTCAACCTCTCCTTATCCCAGTCTGTAATGTTCAACCTCTCCTTATCCCAGTCTGTAATGGCAGGCATATTCATGGTAATGTTCAACCTCTCCTTATCCCAGTCTGTAATGTACAACCTCTCCTCATCCCAGTCTGTAATGTTCAACCTCTCCTTATCCCAGTCTGTAATGGCAGGCATATTCATGGTAATGTTCAACCTCTCCTTATCCCAGTCTGTAATGGCAGGCTTATTCATGGTAATGTTCAACCTCTCCTTATCCCAGTCTGTAATGTTAAACCTCTCCTTATCCCAGTCTATAATGTTCAACCTCTCCTTATCCCAGTCTGTAATGTTCAACCTCTCCTTATCCCAGTCTGTAATGTTCAATCTCCTTATCCCAGTCTGTAATGTTCAACCTCTCCTTATCCCAGTCTCAAACTCTCCTTATCCCAGTCTGTTCAAACTCTCCTTATCCCAGTCTGTAATGTTCAACCTCTCCTTATCCCAGTCTGTAATGGCAGGCATATTCATGGTAATGTTCAACCTCTCCTTATCCCAGTCTGTAATGTTCACCTCTCCTTATCCCAGTCTGTAATGTTCAACCTCTCCTTATCCCAGTCTGTAATGGCAGGCATATTCATGGTAATGTTCAACCTCTCCTTATCAGTCCAGGTCTGGTAATGTTCAACCTCTCCTTATCCCAGTCTGTAATGTTCAACCTCTCCTTATCCCAGTCTGTAATGGCAGGCTTATTCATGGTAATGTTCAACCTCTCCTTATCCCAGTCTGTAATGTTCAACCTCTCCTTATCCCAGTCTGTAATGTTCAATCTCTCCTTATCCCAGTCTGTAATGTTCAACCTCTCCTTATCCCAGTCTGTAATGTTCAACCTCTCCTTATCCCAGTCTGTAATGGCAGGCATATTCATGGTAATGTTCAACCTCTCCTTATCCCAGTCTGTAATACAACCTCTCCTTATCCCAGTCTGTAATGTTCAACCTCTCCTTATCCCAGTCTGTAATGGCAGGCATATTCATGGTAATGTTCAACCTCTCCTTATCCCAGTCTGTAATGTACAACCTCTCCTTATCCCAGTCTGTAATGGCAGGCATATTCATGGTAATGTTCAACCTCTCCTTATCCCAGTCTGTAATGTACAACCTCTCCTTATCCCAGTCTGTAATGTTCAACCTCTCCTTATCCCAGTCTGTAATGTTCAACCTCTCCTTATCCCAGTCTATAATGTTCAATCTCTCCTTATCCCAGTCTATAATGTTCAACCTCTCCTTATCCCAGTCTGTAATGTTCAACCTCTCCTTATCCCAGTCTGTAATGTTCAACCTCTCCTTATCCCAGTCTGTAATGGCAGGCATATTCATGGTAATGTTCAACCTCTCCTTATCCCAGTCTGTAATGTTCAACCTCTCCTTATCCCAGTCTGTAATGTTAAACCTCTCCTTATCCCAGTCTGTAATGTTCAACCTCTCCTTATCCCAGTCTGTAATGTTAAACCTCTCCTTATCCCAGTCTGTAATGTTAAACCTCTCCTTATCCCAGTCTGTAATGGCAGGCATATTCATGGTAATGTTCAAACTCTCATTATCCCAGTCTGTAATGTTCAACCTCTCCTTATCCCAGTCTGTAATGTTAAACCTCTCATTATCCCAGTCTGTAATGGCAGGCATATTCATGGTAATGTTCAACCTCTCCTTATCCCAGTCTGTAATGTTCAACCTCTCCTTATCCCAGTCTGTAATGGCAGGCATATTCATGGTAATGTTCAACCTCTCCTTATCCCAGTCTGTAATGTACAACCTCTCCTCATCCCAGTCTGTAATGTTCAACCTCTCCTTATCCCAGTCTGTAATGGCAGGCATATTCATGGTAATGTTCAACCTCTCCTTATCCCAGTCTGTAATGGCAGGCTTATTCATGGTAATGTTCAACCTCTCCTTATCCCAGTCTGTAATGTTCAACCTCTCCTTATCCCAGTCTGTAATGTTAAACCTCTCCTTATCCCAGTCTATAATGTTCAACCTCTCCTTATCCCAGTCTGTAATGTTCAACCTCTCCTTATCCCAGTCTGTAATGTTCAACCTCTCCTTATCCCAGTCTGTAATGTTCAAACTCTCCTTATCCCAGTCTGTAATGTTCAAACTCTCCTTATCCCAGTCTGTAATGTTAAACCTCTCCTTATCCCAGTCTGTAATGGCAGGCATATTCATGGTAATGTTCAACCTCTCCTTATCCCAGTCTGTAATGGCAGGCATATTCATGGTAATGTTCAACCTCTCCTTATCCCAGTCTGTAATGTTCAACCTCTCCTTATCCCAGTCTGTAATGGCAGGCATATTCATGGTAATGTTCAACCTCTCCTTATCCCAGTCTGTAATGGCAGGCATATTCATGGTAATGTTCAACCTCTCCTTATCCCAGTCTGTAATGTTCAACCTCTCCTTATCCCAGTCTGTAATGGCAGGCTTATTCATGGTAATGTTTAACCTCTCCTTATCCCAGTCTGTAATGTTCAACCTCTCCTTATCCCAGTATGTAATGTTCAACCTCTCCTCATCCCAGTCTGTAATGTTCAAACTCTCCTTATCCCAGTCTGTAATGGCAGGCATATTCATGGTCATGTTCAACCTCTCCTTATCCCAGTCTGTAATGTTCAACCTCTCCTTATCCCAGTCTGTAATGTTCAACCTCTCCTTATCCCAGTCTGTAATGTTCAACCTCTCCTTATCCCAGTCTGTAATGGCAGGCATATTCATGGTAATGTTCAACCTCTCCTTATCCCAGTCTGTAATGTTCAACCTCTCCTTATCCCAGTCTGTAATGGCCGGCATATTCATGGTAATGTTCAACCTCTCCTTATCCCAGTCTGTAATGTTCAACCTCTCCTTATCCCAGTCTGTAATGTTCAACCTCTCCTTATCCCAGTCTGTAATGGCAGGCTTATTCATGGTAATGTTCAACCTCTCCTTATCCCAGTCTGTAATGTTCAACCTCTCCTTATCCCAGTCTATAATGTTCAATCTCTCCTTATCCCAGACTATAATGTTCAACCTCTCCTTATCCCAGTCTGTAATGTTCAACCTCTCCTTATCCCAGTCTGTAATGGCAGGCATATTCATGGTAATGTTCAACCTCTCCTTATCCCAGTCTGTAATGTACAACCTCTCCTTATCCCAGTCTGTAATGGCAGGCATATTCATGGTAATGTTCAACCTCTCCTTATCCCAGTCTGTAATGTACAACCTCTCCTTATCCCAGTCTGTAATGTTCAACCTCTCCTTATCCCAGTCTGTAATGTTCAACCTCTCCTTATCCCAGTCTATAATGTTCAATCTCTCCTTATCCCAGTCTATAATGTTCAACCTCTCCTTATCCCAGTCTGTAATGTTCAATCTCTCCTTATCCCAGTCTGTAATGTTCAACCTCTCCTTATCCCAGTCTGTAATGGCAGGCATATTCATGGTAATGTTCAACCTCTCCTTATCCCAGTCTGTAATGTTCAACCTCTCCTTATCCCAGTCTGTAATGTTAAACCTCTCCTTATCCCAGTCTGTAATGTTCAACCTCTCCTTATCCCAGTCTGTAATGTTAAACCTCTCCTTATCCCAGTCTGTAATGTTAAACCTCTCCTTATCCCAGTCTGTAATGGCAGGCATATTCATGGTAATGTTCAACCTCTCCTTATCCCAGTCTGTAATGTTCAACCTCTCCTTATCCCAGTCTGTAATGTTAAACCTCTCATTATCCCAGTCTGTAATGGCAGGCATATTCATGGTAATGTTCAACCTCTCCTTATCCCAGTCTGTAATGTTCAACCTCTCCTTATCCCAGTCTGTAATGGCAGGCATATTCATGGTAATGTTCAACCTCTCCTTATCCCAGTCTGTAATGTACAACCTCTCCTCATCCCAGTCTGTAATGTTCAACCTCTCCTTATCCCAGTCTGTAATGGCAGGCATATTCATGGTAATGTTCAACCTCTCCTTATCCCAGTCTGTAATGGCAGGCTTATTCATGGTAATGTTCAACCTCTCCTTATCCCAGTCTGTAATGTTCAACCTCTCCTTATCCCAGTCTGTAATGTTAAACCTCTCCTTATCCCAGTCTATAATGTTCAACCTCTCCTTATCCCAGTCTGTAATGTTCAACCTCTCCTTATCCCAGTCTGTAATGTTCAACCTCTCCTTATCCCAGTCTGTAATGTTCAAACTCTCCTTATCCCAGTCTGTAATGTTCAACCTCTCCTTATCCCAGTCTGTAATGTTCAACCTCTCCTTATCCCAGTCTGTAATGGCAGGCATATTCATGGTAATGTTCAACCTCTCCTTATCCCAGTCTGTAATGGCAGGCATATTCATGGTAATGTTCAACCTCTCCTTATCCCAGTCTGTAATGTTCAACCTCTCCTTATCCCAGTCTGTAATGGCAGGCATATTCATGGTAATGTTCAACCTCTCCTTATCCCAGTCTGTAATGGCAGGCATATTCATGGTAATGTTCAACCTCTCCTTATCCCAGTCTGTAATGTTCAACCTCTCCTTATCCCAGTCTGTAATGGCAGGCTTATTCATGGTAATGTTTAACCTCTCCTTATCCCAGTCTGTAATGTTCAACCTCTCCTTATCCCAGTATGTAATGTTCAACCTCTCCTCATCCCAGTCTGTAATGTTCAAACTCTCCTTATCCCAGTCTGTAATGGCAGGCATATTCATGGTAATGTTCAACCTCTCCTTATCCCAGTCTGTAATGTTCAACCTCTCCTTATCCCAGTCTGTAATGTTCAACCTCTCCTTATCCCAGTATGTAATGTTCAACCTCTCCTTATCCCAGTCTGTAATGGCAGGCATATTCATGGTAATGTTCAACCTCTCCTCATCCCAGTCTGTAATGTTCAACCTCTCCTTATCCCAGTCTGTAATGTTCAACCTCTCCTTATCCCAGTCTGTAATGTCAGGCATATTCATGGTAATGTTCAACCTCTCCTTATCCCAGTCTGTAATGTTCAACCTCTCCTTATCCCAGTCTGTAATGTTCAACCTCTCCTTATCCCAGTCTGTAATGTTCAACCTCTCCTCATCCCATTCTGTAATGTTCAACCTCTCCTTATCCCAGTCTGTAATGGCAGGCTTATTCATGGTAATGTTCAACCTCTCATTATCCCAGTCTGTAATGGCAGGCATATTCATGGTAATGTTCAACCTCTCCTTATCCCAGTCTGTAATGTTCAACCTCTCCTTATCCCAGTCTGTAATGGCAGGCATATTCATGGTAATGTTCAACATCTCCTTATCCCAGTCTGTAATGTTCAATCTCTCCTTATCCCAGTCTGTAATGGCAGGCATATTCATTGTAATGTTCAACCTCTCCTTATCCCAGTCTGTAATGGCAGGCTTATTCATGGTAATGTTCAACCTCTCCTTATCCCAGTCTGTAATGTTCAACCTCTCCTTATCCCAGTCTGTAATGTTCAACCTCTCCTTATCCCAGTCTGTAATGTTCAACCTCTCCTTATCCCAGTCTGTAATGGCAGGCATATTCATGGTAATGTTCAACCTCTCCTTATCCCAGTCTGTAATGTTCAACCTCTCCTTATCCCAGTCTGTAATGTTCAACCTCTCCTTATCCCAGTCTGTAATGTTCAACCTCTCCTTATCCCAGTCTGTAATGTTCAACCTCTCCTTATCCCAGTCTGTAATGTTCATGCTTCACTTTGGGGATGGTGTTCTCGGGGTGATGAGAGGTGTTGGGTTTGCGCCAGACATAACGTTTTCCTTGATGGCCAAAAAGCTACATTTTAGTCTCATCTAACCAGAGTACCTTCTTCCATACATTTGGGAGTCACCCACATGCCTTTTGGCGAACACCAAACAAGGTTGCTAATTTTTTCTTTAAGCAATGGCTTTTTTCTGTCCACTCTTTCATAAAGCCCAGCTCTGTGGCGTGTATCGCTTAAAGTGGTCCAATGGACCGATACTCCAATTTCCGCAGTGGAGCTTTGCAGCTCCTTCAGGGTTATCTTCGGTCTCTTTGTTGCCTCTCTGATTAATGTCCTCCATGCCTGGTCCGTGGGTTTTGGTGGGCGGCCCTCTCCTGGCAGGTTTGTTGTGGTGCCATATTCTTTCAGTTTTTTAATAATGGATTTAATGGTGCTCCGTGGGATGTTTGTGATAGTTTTTTATAACCCAACCCTGATCTGTACTTCTCCACTACTTTGTCCCTGACCTGTTTGGATAGCTCCTTGGTCTTCATGGTGCAGCTTGCTTGGTGGTGCCCCTTGCTTAGTCGTGTTGCAGACTCTGGGGCCTTTCAGAATACGTGTATATATACTGAGATCATGTGACAGATGGTGTGACACTTAAATAAAGTCCACCCTCTAACCCTTGTGTGCAATCGAACTAATTATGTGACTTCTGAAGGTAATTGCTTGCACCAGATCTTATTTATGTGGCTTCATAGCAAAGGAAAACATATGCACATCACTTTTCCTTTTTTTGCTATAATTTTTTTAAATTTCACTTCACCAATTTGGACTATTTTGTGTAGGTCCATTACATGAAATCCAAGTAAAAATACATTTAAATTACAGGTTGTAATACAACAAGATAGGAAAAATGCCAAGGGGGTGAATACTTTTGCAAGGCACTGTGTTGCAAACAGGATGTTTTGGACGATTTTTATTATTTACAGGCTTCCTTCTTTTCACTCTGTCAATTAGGTTCGTATTGTGGAGTAACGACAATGCTGTTTTCTTCTATCAGCCTTTAAACTCAAACTGTTTTAAAGTCACCATTGGCCTCATGTCATCCCTGAGCTGTTTTCTTCTATCAGCCTTTAAACTCAAACTGTTTTAAAGTCACCATTGGCCTCATGTCATCCCTGAGCTGTTTTCTTCTATCAGCCTTTAAACTCAAACTGTTTTAAAGTCACCATTGGCCTCATGTCATCCCTGAGCTGTTTTCTTCTATCAGCCTTTAAACTCAAACTGTTTTAAAGTCACCATTGGCCTCATGTCATCCCTGAGCTGTTTTCTTCTATCAGCCTTTAAACTCAAACTGTTTTAAAGTCACCATTGGCCTCATGTCAGCTGAGCTGTTTTCTTCTATCGCCTTTAAACTCAAACTGTTTTAAAGCATTGGCCTCATGTCATTCCCAGTTCTCAAACTGTTTTAAAGTCACTTCGCTCTGCAGGTTGTATAACTGTTTTTTTTCATTACATTTCATTATAGTACAACTGTTTTGATTTGTCTAATCTTAGCAATTCTTCTTAGCTAGCTACATCCCTAGCTGTTTTCCTTGTATCAGAGATAATTGCATAATTCATCGTATTTCTATCAGCCCTAACGTAGCCTTCACTGCTATTCGCTTTAAACTCAAAGGAGCTCAGTCATCCCTAAGCTGTTTTCTTCTATCAGCCTTTAACTCAAACTGTTTTAAAGTCACCATTAGCATCACTGTAGTGCTATTCACTCAACTGCACGACTTGATTAGTTTACTGTTAGCTAGCTACATAATCTTAGCAATTCTTCTTAGCTAGCTACATAGCCGTCCTTGTATCAGAGATAATTGCATAATTATCGTATTTCGTATTTCGTCGCCCTAACGTAGCCTTCACTGCTATTCGCCCAGGAGCTAGCAACGCTAGCTAACGCACACAGATTAGCATCACTGTAGTGCTATTCACTCAACTGTACGACTTGATTAGTTCAGTGTTAGCTAGCTACATAGCTGTCTTTGTTTCCAAGATAATTGTGTAGTTTAGTGTGTGTAGCCTTGGAGTGACTATCTTAATTCACTGAGGTTCGCTAGCCAGCTATTTGTCGTCCTTAACGTAGGAGACTCTGCTAGCTAGCCAACAGCTAACAGCTAACAGCTAGCCAACGTCACCACACACACGTTACTGATTCGAATTCAATCACCGGTCAGGGAGTATCACATTTTCATTTCATTACAGTACAACGGTTTGATTTGTTTGATCGTAGCTAGCTACATAGCTAGCTACATAGCCGTCTTTGTTTCAAAGATAATTGTGTAGTCTAGACCGATTTCCTAGGTTAGCTAGCCAGCTATTGTCGTTCTTTTAACTCAACGTAACGTAAACAACACTGCTAGCTAGCCAGCTAGCCCCCGAATAGCAGCACTGTAGAAATTATTACACTCAACGGAACGACTTGATTAGTGTAGTGCCAACAACGCAGCTACTGCCAGCTAGCCTACTTTAGCAGTACTGTATCATTTTAATCATTTTAGTCAATAAGATTCTTGCTACGTAAGCTTAACTTTCTGAACATTCGAGACGTGTAGTCCACTTGTCATTCAATTTCCTTGCATTAGCGTAGCCTTTTCTGTAGCCTGTCAACTATGTGTCTGTCTATCCCTGTTCTCTCCTCTCTGCACAGACCATACAAACGCGCTCCACACCGCGTGGCAAAATGACGCACCACCTAATCTGGTGGTCCCAGCGCGTACGACCCACGTGGAGTTCCAGGTCTCCGGTAGCCTCTGGAACTGCCGATCTGCGGCCAACAAGGCAGAGTTCATCTCAGCCTATGCCTCCCTCCAGTCCCTTGACTTCTTGGCACTGACGGAAACATGGATCACCACAGATAACACTGCTACTCCTACTGCTCTCTCCTCGTCCGCCCACGTGTTCTCGCACACCCCGAGAGCTTCTGGTCAGCGGGGTGGTGGCACCGGGATCCTCATCTCTCCCAAGTGGTCTTTCTCTCTTTCTCCCCTTACCCATCTGTCTATTGCCTCCTTTGAATTCCATGCTGTCACAGTTACCAGCCCTTTCAAGCTTAACATCCTTATCATTTATCGCCCTCCAGGTTCCCTCGGAGAGTTCATCAATGAGCTTGATGCCTTGATAAGCTCCTTTCCTGAGGACGGCTCACCTCTCACAGTTCTGGGCGACTTTAACCTCCCCACGTCTACCTTTGACTCATTCCTCTCTGCCTCCTTCTTTCCACTCCTCTCCTCTTTTGACCTCACCCTCTCACCTTCCCCCCTACTCACAAGGCAGGCAATACGCTTGACCTCATCTTTACTAGATGCTGTTCTTCCACTAACCTCATTGCAACTCCCCTCCAAGTCTCCGACCACTACCTTGTATCCTTTTCCCTCTCGCTCTCATCCAACACTTCCCACACTGCCCCTACTCGGATGGTATCGCGCCGTCCCAACCTTCGCTCTCTCTCCCCCGCTACTCTCTCCTCTTCCATCCTATCATCTCTTCCCTCTGCTCAAACTTTCTCCAACCTATCTCCTGATTCTGCCTCCTCAACCCTCCTCTCCTCCCTTACTGCATCCTTTGACTCTCTATGTCCCCTATCCTCCAGGCCGGCTCGGTCCTCCCCTCCCGCTCCGTGGCTCGACGACTCATTGCGAGCTCACAGAACAGGGCTCCGGGCAGCCGAGCGGAAATGGAGGAAAACTCGCCTCCCTGCGGACCTGGCATCCTTTCACTCCCTCCTCTCTACATTTTCCTCCTCTGTCTCTGCTGCTAAAGCCACTTTCTACCATTCTAAATTCCAAGCATCTGCCTCTAACCCTAGGAAGCTCTTTGCCACCTTCTCCTCCCTCCTGAATCCTCCCCCCTCCCTCCTCCCTCTCTGCAGATGACTTCGTCAACCATTTTGAAAAGAAGGTCGATGACATCCGATCCTCGTTTGCTAAGTCAAACGACACCGCTGGTTCTGCTCACACTGCCCTACCCTATGCTCTGACCTCTTTCTCCCCTCTCTCCAGATGAAATCTCGCGTCTTGTGACGGCCGGCCGCCCAACAACCTGCCCGCTTGACCCTATCCCCTCCTCTCTTCTCCAGACCATTTCCGGAGACCTTCTCCCTTACCTCACCTCGCTCATCAACTCATCCCTGACCGCTGGCTACGTCCCTCCCGTCTTCAAGAGAGCGAGAGTTGCACCCCTTCTGAAAAAACCTACACTCGATCCCTCCGATGTCAACAACTACAGACCAGTATCCCTTCTCTCTTTTCTCTCCAAAACTCTTGAGCGTGCCGTCCTTGGCCAGCTCTACCGCTATCTCTCTCAGAATGACCTTCTTGATCCAAATCAGTCAGGTTTCAAGACTAGTCATTCAACTGAGACTGCTCTTCTCTGTATCACGGAGGCGCTCCGCACTGCTAAAGCTAACTCTCTCTCCTCTGCTCTCATCCTTCTAGACCTATCGGCTGCCTTCGATACTGTGAACCATCAGATCCTCCTCTCCACCCTCTCCGAGTTGGGCATCTCCGGCGCGGCCCACGCTTGGATTGCGTCCTACCTGACAGGTCGCTCCTACCAGGTGGCGTGGCGAGAATCTGTCTCCTCACCACGCGCTCTCACCACTGGTGTCCCCCAGGGCTCTGTTCTAGGCCCTCTCTTATTCTCGCTATACACCAAGTCACTTGGCTCTGTCATAACCTCACATGGTCTCTCCTATCATTGCTATGCAGACGACACACAATTAATCTTCTCCTTTCCCCCTTCTGATGACCAGGTGGCGAATCGCATCTCTGCATGTCTGGCAGACATATCAGTGTGGATGACGGATCACCACCTCAAGCTGAACCTCAGCAAGACGGAGCTCCTCTTCCTCCCGGGGAAGGACTGCCCGTTCCATGATCTCGCCATCACGGTTGACAACTCCATTGTGTCCTCCTCCCAGAGCGCTAAGAACCATGGCGTGATCCTGGACAACACCCTGACGTTCTCAACTAACATCAAGGCGGTGTCCCGTTCCTGTAGGTTCATGCTCTACAACATCCGCAGAGTACGACCCTGCCTCACACAGGAAGCGGCGCAGGTCCTAATCCAGGCACTTGTCATCTCCGTCTTGATTACTGCAACTCGCTGTTGGCTGGGCTCCCTGCCTGTGCCATTAAACCCCTACAACTCATCCAGAACGCCGCAGCCCGTCTGGTGTTCAACCTTCCCAAGTTCTCTCACGTCACCCCGCTCCTCCGCTCTCTCCACTGGCTTCCAGTTGAAGCTCGCATCCGCTACAAGACCATGGTGCTCGCCACGGAGCTGTGAGGGGAACGGCACCTCAGTACCTCCAGGCTCTGATCAGGCCCTACACCCAAACAAGGGCACTGCGTTCATCCACCTCTGGCCTGCTCGCCTCCCTACCACTGAGGAAGTACAGTTCCCGCTCAGCCCAGTCAAAACTGTTCGCTGCTCTGGCCCCCAATGGTGGAACAAACTCCCTCACGACGCCAGGACAGCGGAGTCAATCACCACCTTCCGGAGACACCTGAAACCCCACCTCTTCAAGGAATACCTAGGATAGGGTAAGTAAGGGTAAGTAATCCTACTCACCCCCCTTCTCCCCCAACAAGATTTAGATGCAAGTGGCTGTTCCACTGGTTGTCATAAGGTGTATGCACCAATTTGTAAGTCGCTCTGGATAAGAGCGTCTGCTAAATGACTTAAATGTAAATGTATCAGCCTTTAAACTCAAACTGTTTTAAAGTCACCATTGGCCTCATGTCATCCCTGAGCTGTTTTCTTCCTCTCCGGCAACTAAGTTAGGAAGGACACCTGTATCTTTGTAGTGACTTGGTATATTGATACACCATCCAAAGTGTAATTCATGACTTCACCTCAAATGGATAATCAATGTCTGCTTTTTATTTTACCCATCTATCAAAGGAATTGGAAAAAAACCTGGTCTTTGCGGTTGGATCTGTATTTGAAATGCAATGCTCCACTGAGGGACCTTACAGATAATTGCATGTGTGGGGTACAGAGATGAGGTAGTCATTCAAATATCATGTTAAACACTATTTACGCAGACTGAGTCCATAGCACCTATTATGTGACTTGTTAAAAATGTTTTACTCCCGAAATGATTTATGCTTGCCATTACAAAGTGCTTGAATACTTAACTCAGAGAAAACGGTTATATTATCGCTATCCATTAATGATTCCAAATGATTCCCAACCAAAAATGTATATCCCTGGTGGTGCAGCCAACTACAATAACAACACTATATAAATATATATCACTGGTGGTGTAGCCAACTACAATAACAACACTATATAAACATATATCACTGGTGGTGCAGCCAACTACAATAACAACACTATATAAACATATATCACTGGTGGTGCAGCCAACTACAATAACAACACTATATAAACATATATCACTGGTGGTGCAGCCAACTACAATAACAACACTATATAAATATATCCCTGGTGGTGCAGCCAACAACACTATATAAACATATATCACTGGTGGTGCAGCCAACTACAATAACAACACTATATAAATATATATATCCCTGGTGGTGCAGCCAACTACAATATAAATATATATCACTGGTGGTGCAGCCAACTACAATAACAACACTATATAAATATATATCACTGGTGGTGCAGCCAACTACAATAACAACACTATATAAACATATATCACTGGTGGTGTAGCCAACTACAATAACAACACTATATAAATATATATCCCTGGTGGTGCAGCCAACTACAATAACAACACTATATAAACATATATCACTGGTGGTGCAGCCAACTACAATAACAACACTATATAAATATATATCCCTGGTGGTGCAGCCAACTACAATAACAGCACTATATAAATGTATATCCCTGGTGGTGCAGCCAACTACAATAACAGCACTATATAAATGTATATCCCTGGTGGTGCAGCCAACTACAAAAACAACACTATATAAATATATATCCCTGGTGGTGCAGCCAACTACAATAACACCACTATATAAATGTATATCCCTGGTGGTGCAGCCAACTACAATAACAACACTATGTAAATGTATATCACTGGTTGTGCAGCCAACTACAATAACAACACTATATAAATGTATATCACTGGTGGTGCAGCCAACTACAATAACATCACTATATAAATATATATCACTGGTGGTGCAGTCAACTACAATAACATCACTATATAAACATATATCACTGGTGGTGCAGCCAACTACAATAACAACACTATATAAATATATATCACTGGTGGTGCAGCCAACTACAATAACAACACTATATAAACATATATCACTGGTGGTGCAGCCAACTACAATAACAACACTATATAAACATATATCCCTGGTGGTGCAGCCAACTACAATAACAACACTATATAAATATATATCCCTGGTGGTGCAGCCAACTACAATAACAACACTATATAAATATATATCACTGGTGGTGCAGCCAACTACAATAACAACACTATATAAATATATATCACTGGTGGTGCAGCCAACTACAATAACAACACTATATAAATATATATCACTGGTGGTGCAGCCAACTACAATAACAACACTATATAAATATATATCACTGGTGGTGCAGCCAATGTTGACTACAATATATAATACACTATATAAGTTGGCAGTATATCACTGGTGGTGTGGAGCCAACTACAATAACACACTATATAAAGCATATATCCCTGGTGGTGCAGCATCTACTACAATCCATTCAAAACACTATATAAACATATATGCACTACAATCACCTATATAAAATATATCTGGTGCAGCCAACTACAATAACAACACTATATAAATCCATATATCCCTGGTGGTGCACACTGATTGAAGTGGATAACAGGTGACACAATAAACATATATCACCTGGGTGGTGCAGCCAACTACAATGTTCACTATATAAATATGAATATATCCTGGTGGTGCAGCCAACTACAATAACAACACTATATAAATATATATCAGTGTGCAGCCAACTACAATGCACACTATATAAATATATATCCCTGGTGGTGCAGCCAACTACAATAACAACACTATATAAATGTATATCCCTGGTGGTGCAGCCAACTACAATAACAACACTATGTAAATGTATATCCCTGGTGGTGCAGCCAACAGGACAATAACAACACTATATAAATATATATCACTGGTGGTGCAGCCAACTACAATAACAACACTATATAAACACCATATATCACTGACAACCTGAACACACAACAACAGTCACAGACAACCTGACCACACAACAGACTAGTCATGAAACCTGATATCCCTGGTGGTGCAGCCAACTACACATAACAACACTATATAACCTATATATCCTGGTGGTGCAGCCAACTACAATAACAACACTATATAAATATATATCACTGGTGGTGCAGCCAACTACAATAACAACACAGACAGTCACTGACAACCTGAACATCATCCCTGGTGGTGCAGACAACTACAATAACAGTCACTATATAAATATATCATCCCTGGTGGTGCAGTCAACTACAATAACAACACTATATAAATATATATCCTGGTGGACAGCCTGAACTCACAATAACAGTCACTATATAAATATATATCCCTGGTGGTGCAGCCAACACACACCAGACAGTCACTGATATAAATGTCCCAGACAGTCATCACTGACAACCTGCAGCACAACTCACTAAACAACACTATATAACCATATATCCCTGGTGGTGCAGCCTGAAGCACACAACAGACAGTACTGACAATGAACACACACTACAATAACAGACTATATAAATGTATATCACTGGTGGGATGGTGGCCCATGTTGACTCCAACACTTCCCACAGTTGTGTCAAGTTGGCAGAATGTCCTTTGGGTGGTGGACTATGCTTGATACACACAGGAAACAGTTGAGCGTGAAGAACCCAGCAGCTTTGCAGTTCTTGACACAAACAGTCACTGGCATCTACTACCATACTCCATTCAAAGGCACTTCAATATTTGGTTTTGCCCATTCACCCTCTGAATGGCACACAGACACAATCCATGTCTCAATTGTCCCAAGGCTTAAAAATCCATCTTTAACCTGTCTCCTCCCCTTCATCTACACTGATTGAAGTGGATTTAACAGGTGACATCAATAAGGGATCATATCAGTTAACCTGGATTCACCTGGTCAGTCTATGTCATGGAAACAGCAGGTGTTCTTAATGTTTTGTGCACTCACTGTATATGAATATTGAGTGTGTCACTCTGTGCGTGCGTGTGTGAGAGTGTGTTACAGAGAGTCACTGACAGCTCTCCAGTTGCATCTTGCAGAGCTGTGTGTCCATGGGGAACAGAGTGAGGTCCAGAGGGCAGGACAACACTGACAACCTGAACAACCTGACACACAGACAGACAGTCACTGACAACCTGAACACACAACAGACAGTCACTGACAACCTGACCACACACCAGACAGTCACTGACAACCTGAACACAACAGACACAGACAACCTGAACACACAACAGACAGTCACTGACAACCTGAACACACAACAGACAGTGACAACCTGACAACCTCACTGAACACACAGACAGTCACTGACAACCTGAACACACAGACAGACAACACTGACAACCACACAACACAGACAGTCACTGACAACCTGAACACACAACAGACAGTCACTGACAACCTGAACACACAACAGACAGTCACTGAACAACAACCTGAACACACAACAGACAGTCACTGACAACCTGAACACACAACAGACAGTCACTGGGCACACATAGGCACCTACCCTGGCAGACAGGCAGGCAGACAGACAGACAGACAGACAGACAGACAGACAGACAGACAGACAGACAGACAGACACAGACAGACAGACAGTCACTGACAGACAGACCCACTGGACAGACCCACAGACGGACAGACGGACAGACGGACAGACAGACAGACAGACAGACAGACAGACAGACCCACAGACAGACAGACAGACAGACAGACAGACAGACAGACAGACAGACAGACAGACAGACAGACAGACAGACAGACAGACAGACAGACCTCATGCTGATGAGAATGTCTCCATTCCTGAAGATAAATAGCAGGATGTTGTCTTGCGTGACGTCATGGAAGTTGGCATGTTTCTCGTTGGCGAAGAACAGGTCTGGTTTCCATAGACACTGGAATATCTTGGGGTCCACCGTCAGCGCTTCTCCTTTGAAGTCTGCCGGGAGCTTCAGCCTCGGGTCGTTCCACCGCTGACGCAGGAAGATGTTCACACGGTAGTCCTAGCAACAATCAATCATTTGTTAGTACAAAGTCAATTAAACCCCTAGAGTCAACATTCGCTCCGCCATAGAAATCGAATTAGCATAATAATTAAAATCCCTCCCCAAATCTTTCTGTTTAAGCTAGATATCTGTCTCAATCCCCCCACCTCCATGCCCTATGTCCACCTAATGTAGGCTTTCTGTTTAAGCTAGATATCTGTCTCAATCCCCCACCTCCATGCCCTATGTCCACCTAATGCTTTCTGTTTAAGCTAGATATCTGTCTCAATCCATGCCCTCCTAATGCTTTCCTAGATATCTGTCTCAATCCCCCACCTCCATGCCCTATGTCCACCTAATTAGGCTTTCTGTTTAAGCTAGATATCTGTCTCAATCCCCCACCTCCATGCCCAATGTCCACCTAATGGACGCTTTCTGTTTAAGCTAGATATCTGTCTCAATCCCCCACCTCCATGCCCTATGTCCACCTAATGTAGGCTTTCTGTTTAAGCTAGATATCTGTCTCAATCCCACCACCTCCATGCCCTATGTCCACCTAATGGACGCTTTCTGTTTAAGCTAGATATCTGTCTCAATCCCCCACCTCCATGCCCAATGTCCACCTAATGTAGGCTTTCTGTTTAAGCTAGATATCTGTCTCAATCCCCCACCTCCATGCCCTATGTCCACCTAATGGACGCTTTCTGTTTAAGCTAGATATCTGTCTCAATCCCCCACCTCCATGCCCTATGTCCACCTAATGGACGCTTTCTGTTTAAGCTAGATATCTGTCTCAATCCCCCACCTCCATGCCCTATGTCCACCTAATGGACGCTTTCTGTTTAAGCTAGATATCTGTCTCAATCCCCCACCTCCATGCCCTATGTCCACCTAATGATATCTGTCTTTCTGTTTAAGCTAGATATCTGTCTCAATCCCCCACCTCCATGCCCTATGTCCACCTAATGGACGCTTTCTAGATATCTGTCTTAAGCTAGATATCTGTCTCAATCTGTCCCCATCCCCCACCTCCATGCCCTATGTCCACCTAATGGACGCTTTCTGTTTAAGCTAGATATCTGTCTCAATCCCCCACCTCCATGCCCTATGTCCACCTAATGGACGCTTTCTGTTTAAAGCTAGATATCTGTCTCAATCCCCCACCTCCATGCCCTATGTCCACCTAATGGACGCTTTCTGTTTAAGCTAGATATCTGTCTCAATCCCCCACCTCCATGCCCTATGTCCACCTAATGGACGCTTTCTGTTTAAGCTAGATATCTGTCTCAATCCCCCCCCACCTCCATGCCCTATGTCCACCTAATGGACGCTTTCTGTTTAAGCTAGATATCTGTCTCAATCCCCCACCTCCATGCCCTATGTCCACCTAATGGACGCTTTCTGTTTAAGCTAGATATCTGTCTCAATCCCCCACCTCCATGCCCTATGTCCACCTAATGGACGCTTTCTGTTTAAGCTAGATATCTGTCTCAATCCCCCACCTCCATGCCCTATGTCCACCTAATGGACGCTTTCTGTTTAAGCTAGATATCTGTCTCAATCCCCCACCTCCATGCCCTATGTCCACCTAATGGACGCTTTCTGTTTAAGCTAGATATCTGTCTCAATCCCCCACCTCCATGCCCTATGTCCACCTAATGGACGCTTTCTGTTTAAGCTAGATATCTGTCTCAATCCCCCACCTCCATGCCCTATGTCCACCTAATGGACGCTTTCTGTTTAAGCTAGATATCTGTCTCAATCCCCCACCTCCATGCCCTATGTCCACCTAATGGACGCTTTCTGTTTAAGCTAGATATCTGTCTCAATCAATCCCCCACCTCCATGCCCTATGTCCACCTAATGGACGCTTTCTGTTTAAGCTAGATATCTGTCTCAATCCCCCACCTCCATGCCCTATGTCCACCTAATGGACGCTTTCTGTTTAAGCTAGATATCTGTCTCAATCCCCCACCTCCATGCCCTATGTCCACCTAATGGACGCTTTCTGTTTAAGCTAGATATCTGTCTCAATCCCCCACCTCCATGCCCTATGTCCACCTAATGGACGCTTTCTGTTTAAGCTAGATATCTGTCTCAATCCCCCACCTCCATGCCCTATGTCCACCTAATGGACGCTTTCTGTTTAAGCTAGATATCTGTCTCAATCCCCCACCTCCATGCCCTATGTCCACCTAATGGACGCTTTCTGTTTAAGCTAGATATCTGTCTCAATCCCCCACCTCCATGCCCTATGTCCACCTAATCTGTCTCAATCCCCCACCTCCATGCGCTTTCTGTTTAAGCTAGATATCTGTCTCAATCCCCCACCTCCATGCCCTATGTCCACCTAATGGACGCTTTCTGTTTAAGCTAGATATCTGTCTCAATCCCCCACCTCCATGCCCTATGTCCACCTAATGGACGCTTTCTGTTTAAGCTAGATATCTGTCTCAATCCCCCACCTCCATGCCCTATGTCCACCTAATGGACGCTTTCTGTTTAAGCTAGATATCTGTCTCAATCCCCCACCTCCATGCCCTATGTCCACCTAATGGACGCTTTCTGTTTAAGCTAGATATCTGTCTCAATCCCCCACCTCCATGCCCTATGTCCACCTAATGGACGCTTTCTGTTTAAGCTAGATATCTGTCTCAATCCCCCACCTCCATGCCCTATGTCCACCTAATGGACGCTTTCTGTTTAAGCTAGATATCTGTCTCAATCCCCCACCTCCATGCCCTATGTCCACCTAATGGACGCTTTCTGTTTAAGCTCGATATCTGTCTCAATCCCCCACCTCCATGCCCTATGTCCACCTAATGGAGGCTTTCTGTTTAAGCTAGATATCTGTCTCAATCCCCCACCTCCATGCCCTATGTCCACCTAATGGACGCTTTCTGTTTAAGCTAGATATCTGTCTCAATCCCCCACCTCCATGCCCTATGTCCACCTAATGGACGCTTTCTGTTTAAGCTAGATATCTGTCTCAATCCCCCACCTCCATGCCCTATGTCCACCTAATGGACGCTTTCTGTTTAAGCTAGATATCTGTCTCAATCCCCCACCTCCATGCCCTATGTCCACCTAATGTAGGCTTTCTGTTTAAGCTAGATATCTGTCTCAATCCCCCACCTCCATGCCCTATGTCCACCTAATGGACGCTTTCTGTTTAAGCTAGATATCTGTCTCAATCCCCCACCTCCATGCCCTATGTCCACCTAATGGACGCTTTCTGTTTAAGCTAGATAGATATCTGTCTCAATCTCAATCCCCACCTCCATGCCCTATGTCCACCTAATGGACGCTTTCTGTTTAAGCTAGATATCTGTCTCAATCCCCCACCTCCATGCCCTATGTCCACCTAATGGACGCTTTCTGTTTAAGCTAGATATCTGTCTCAATCCCCCACCTCCATGCCCTATGTCCACCTAATGGACGCTTTCTGTTTAAGCTAGATATCTGTCTCAATCCCCCACCTCCATGCCCTATGTCCACCTAATGGACGCTTTCTGTTTAAGCTAGATATCTGTCTCAATCCCCCACCTCCATGCCCTATGTCCACCTAATGGACGCTTTCTGTTTAAGCTAGATATCTGTCTCAATCCCCCACCTCCATGCCCTATGTCCACCTAATGGACGCTTTCTGTTTAAGCTAGATATCTGTCTCAATCCCCCACCTCCATGCCCTATGTCCACCTAATGGACGCTTTCTGTTTAAGCTAGATATCTGTCTCAATCCCCCACCTCCATGCCCTATGTCCACCTAATGGACGCTTTCTGTTTAAGCTAGATATCTGTCTCAATCCCCCACCTCCATGCCCTATGTCCACCTAATGGACGCTTTCTGTTTAAGCTAGATATCTGTCTCAATCCCCCACCTCCATGCCCTATGTCCACCTAATGGACGCTTTCTGTTTAAGCTAGATATCTGTCTCAATCCCCCACCTCCATGCCCTATGTCCACCTAATGGACGCTTTCTGTTTAAGCTAGATATCTGTCTCAATCCCCCACCTCCATGCCCTATGTCCACCTAATGGACGCTTTCTGTTTAAGCTAGATATCTGTCTCAATCCCCCACCTCCATGCCCTATGTCCACCTAATGGACGCTTTCTGTTTAAGCTAGATATCTGTCTCAATCCCCCACCTCCATGCCCTATGTCCACCTAATGGACGCTTTCTGTTTAAGCTAGATATCTGTCTCAATCCCCCACCTCCATGCCCTATGTCCACCTAATGGACGCTTTCTGTTTAAGCTAGATATCTGTCTCAATCCCCCACCTCCATGCCCTATGTCCACCTAATGGACGCTTTCTGTTTAAGCTAGATATCTGTCTCAATCCCCCACCTCCATGCCCTATGTCCACCTAATGGACGCTTTCTGTTTAAGCTAGATATCTGTCTCAATCCCCCACCTCCATGCCCTATGTCCACCTAATGGACGCTTTCTGTTTAAGCTAGATATCTGTCTCAATCCCCCACCTCCATGCCCTATGTCCACCTAATGGACGCTTTCTGTTTAAGCTAGATATCTGTCTCAATCCCCCACCTCCATGCCCTATGTCCACCTAATGGACGCTTTCTGTTTAAGCTAGATATCTGTCTCAATCCCCCACCTCCATGCCCTATGTCCACCTAATGGACGCTTTCTGTTTAAGCTAGATATCTGTCTCAATCCCCCACCTCCATGCCCTATGTCCACCTAATGGACGCTTTCTGTTTAAGCTAGATATCTGTCTCAATCCCCCACCTCCATGCCCTATGTCCACCTAATGGACGCTTTCTGTTTAAGCTAGATATCTGTCTCAATCCCCCACCTCCATGCCCTATGTCCACCTAATGGACGCTTTCTGTTTAAGCTAGATATCTGTCTCAATCCCCCACCTCCATGCCCTATGTCCACCTAATGGACGCTTTCTGTTTAAGCTAGATATCTGTCTCAATCCCCCACCTCCATGCCCTATGTCCACCTAATGGACGCTTTCTGTTTAAGCTAGATATCTGTCTCAATCCCCCACCTCCATGCCCTATGTCCACCTAATGGATACGCTTTCTGTTTAAGCTAGATATCTGTCTCAATCCCCCACCTCCATGCCCTATGTCCACCTAATGGACGCTTTCTGTTTAAGCTAGATATCTGTCTCAATCCCCCACCTCCATGCCCTATGTCCACCTAATGGACGCTTTCTGTTTAAACTAGATATCTGTCTCAATCCCCCACCTCCATGCCCTATGTCCACCTAATGGACGCTTTCTGTTTAAGCTAGATATCTGTCTCAATCCCCACCTCCATGCCCTATGTCCACCTAATGGACGCTTTCTGTTTAAGCTAGATATCTGTCTCAATCCCCCACCTCCATGCCCTATGTCCACCTAATGGACGCTTTCTGTTTAAGCTAGATATCTGTCTCAATCCCCCACCTCCATGCCCAATGTCCACCTAATGGACGCTTTGACTGATGTCTCGTTTTCATATCCGACGCACATGTGCTCTGCTTTTCAACTAGCTAAAAGCTAAAAGCTAGTTGGAGTCTGTGTGTGTACTTCCATTTGTATCACTGCATGGTAAAGCAACGCACGAGTAGAATGAAATAATAATCATCATCAATCTACACACGATACCCCATAATGACAAAGATCAATCTACACACTATACCCCATAATGACAAAGATCAATCTACACACGATACCCCATAATGACAAAGATCAATCTATACACTATACCCCATAATGACAAAGATCAATCTACACACGATACCCCATAATGACAAAGATCAATCATAATGACAAAGACACTATACCCCATAATGACAAAGATCAATCTACCCCATAATGACAAAGACTATACCCCATAATGACAAAGATCAATCTACACACGATACCCCATAATGACAAAGATCAATCTACACACTATACCCCATAATGACAAAGATCAATCTACACACGATACCCCATAATGACAAAGATCAATCTACACACTATACCCCATAATGACAAAGATCAATCTACACACTATACCCCATAATGACAAAGATCAATCTACACACGATACCCCATAATGACAAAGATCAATCTACACACTATACCCCATAATGACAAAGATCAATCTACACACTATACCCCATAATGACAAAGATCAATCTACACACGATACCCCATAATGACAAAGATCAATCTACACACTATACCCCATAATGACCATAACTGACATAATGACAAAGATCAATCTACAATACCCCATAATGACAAAGATCAATCTACACACTATACCCCATAATGACAAAGATCAATCTACACACGATACCCCATAATGACAAAGATCAATCTACACACGATACCCCATAATGACAAAGATCAATCTACACACGATACCCCATAATGACAAAGATCAATCTACACACTATACCCCATAATGACAAAGATCAATCTACACACGATACCCCATAATGACAAAGATCAATCTACACACGATACCCCATAATGACAAAGATCAATCTACACACGATGATACCCCATAATGACGAAGCAAAAATGGAAAAAACACCTTATTTACATATAGGAAGTATTCAGACCATTTTGCTATGAGACTAGAAATTGAGCTCAGGTGCATCCTGTTTCCATTAATCATCCTTGAGATGTTTCTACAACTTGATTGGAGTCCACCTGTGGTCAATTCAATTGATTGGATATGATTTGGAAAGACACACACCTGTCTATATAAGGTCCCACAGTTGACAGTACATGAACCAAGTCATGAGGTCAGAGGAGTATAGAGTGCAGCGATGTGTCCTATAACTTCTTGACACTAGGGGGCAGTATTTTCATTTTAAATAACGTTCCCAGAGTAAACGGGCTATTTTGTCAGTATAAGATGCTAGAATATATAGAATATGCATATAATTGACAGCTTAGGATAGAAAACACTCTAAAGTTTCCAAAACTGTAAAAATATTGTCTGTGAGTATAACAGAACTGATATTGCAGACGAAAGCCTGAGAAAAATCCAATCCGGAAGTGACTCGTGTTTTGAAAGCTCTGTGATCTGTCCCTATTGAGCAGTGAATAGGCTATCAACCAGATTCCCCATTTTCTACATATTCCCCAAGGTGTCTAGAGCATTTTGACGTAGTTTAGCGATGTGTCCTATAAGGAGCATTGGTGGCAAATCTGATGGCCGAAACGTAAAGAACATCTAGCCGCTCTAGAGCACCCCTACCTGCCGATCTATAAACGATGTCTACGTAATCTAGCATGTGTAGGCTGGTCATCTGAATCAGGGTTAGTTTGGTAGCAGGGGTTAAAGAGGAGCGATTACGATGGAGGAAACCAAGTCTAGATTTAACTTTAGCCTGCAGCTTTGATATGTGCTGAGAGAAGGACAGTGTACCATCTAGCCATACTCCCAAGTACTTGTATGAGGTGACTACCTCAAGCTCTAAACCCTCAGATGTAGGAATCACACCTGTGGGGAGAGGGGCATTATTCTTACCAAACCACATGACCTTTGTTTTAGAGATGTTCAGAATAAGGTTAAGGGCAGAGAAAGCTTGTTGGACACTAAGAAAGCTTTGTGTAGAGCGATTAACACAAAATCCAGGGAGGGGCCAGCTGAGTAATAGACTGTATCATCTGCATATAAATGGTTGAGAGAGCTTCCTACCTCCTGAGCTATGTTGTTGATGTAAATTGAGAAGAGCATGGGGCCTAGGATCGAGCCTTGGGGAACTGCCTTGGTGACAGGCAGTGGCTGAGACAGCAGATGTTCTGACTTTATACACTGCACTCTTTGAGAGAGGTAGTTACCAAACCAGGCCAAAGACCCCTCAGAGACACCAATACTCCTTAGCCGGCCCACAAGAATGTAATGGTCAACCGTATCAAAAGATTTGGCCAAGTCAAGAAAAATAGCAGCACAACATTGCTTAGATTCAAGGGCCATGGTGACATCAGTGAGGACCTACTGTATATGGTTGCAGTAACACATCCATAACCTGAGTGGAAACCAGATGGCATACCCAAGAGAATACTACAGACATCAAGAAACCAGATGGCATACCCAAGAGAATACTATAGACATCAAGAAACCAGATGGCATACCCAAGAGAATACTATAGACATCAAGAAACCAGATGGCATACCCAAGAGAATACTATAGACATCAAGAAACCAGATGGCATACCCAAGAGAATACTATAGACATCAAGAAACCAGATGGCATACCCAAGAGAATACTATAGACATCAAGAAACCAGATGGCATATCAAGAAACCAAGAGAATACTATAGACATCAAGAAACCAGATGGCATACCCAAGAGAATACTATAGACATCAAGAAACCAGATGGCATACCCAAGAGAATACTATAGACATCAAGAAACCAGATGGCATACCCAAGAGAATACTATAGACATCAAGAAACCAGATGGCATACCCAAGAGAATACTATAGACATCAAGAAACCAGATGGCATATGGCCCAGAGAGAATACTATAGACATCAAGAAACCAGATGGCATACCCAAGAGAATACTATAGACATCAAGAAACCAGATGGCATACCCAAGAGAATACTATAGACATCAAGAAAGACAGTCAGTTGATTATTGACACGTTTTTCCAACACTTTTGATAAACGGGGAACATAGAAATAGGCCTTAAACAGTTAGGATCAGCTTGATCTCCCTCTTTAGATAAAGGACGAACCGTGGCTGCCCTGCCTTCCAAGCAATGGGAACCTCCCCAGAGAGGAGAGACAGGTTAAAAATGTTGGAGATATGCTTTGCCATGATAGGGGCAGCAACCTTAAAGAAGAAAGGGTCTAAACCATCTGACCCAGGTGTTTTTGGGGGGTAAAGGAGCTCCTTTAGCACCTCGGAATCAGTGACCACCTGCAGGGGGAAACTTTGTAGCGGGGCAGGGGGACAAGAGGGAGGAGGATCGGGGATAGTCACATCAGAAGGGGTGGGAGATGAGGAAATGTTGGGCGGGCAAGGAGTCAAATAGGAATCCTGACTTAATGAAGTGATGATTAAAGCCATGTGCTCCTTGTCAGTAACAACCACATCATCAACATTAAGGGACAGCTTTGAGGAGGAGGGTTTATTCTCCAGGTCTTTAACCGTTTTCCAGAACTTCTTGGGGTTAGACCCACAGAGAGAGAACTGCTCCTTAAAGTAACTAACTTTGGCCTTCCAGATAGCCTGAGTGCACTTATTTCTCATTTGCCTGAACGAGAGCCAGTCAGCCTGGGTATGCGTGTGCCGAGCAATTTGCCAAATGGGATTGTTGAGGTGGAGTAAGCCAGATCATGGTCGAACCAGGTGCCGAACCTGTTTTTAATTCTGAAAATATCAAAAAATAAGGTCCTAGCATCTTCGACAGAGGGGATCAAGCTGATTCTATACAGATTTACAGAGGCCAGTTCATGCATCTTCGACAGAGGGGATCAAGCTGATTCTATACAGATTTACAGAGGCCAGTTCATGCATCTTCGACAGAGGGGATCAAGCTGATTCTATACAGATTTACAGAGGCCAGTTCATGCATCTTCGACTATACAGATTTACAGAGGGATCAAGCTGTTTCTATACAGATTTACAGAGGCCAGTTCATGAAGGAAGGCTCGTTAAAGTTTTATATCGTCTATGACAAATCAGGACAGGTTGTTTCATTGAGCAGCCTTTATGAACACAGGCTGTAAAAC
Source organism: Oncorhynchus keta (assembly GCF_023373465.1). Lineage (NCBI taxonomy): Eukaryota > Metazoa > Chordata > Actinopteri > Salmoniformes > Salmonidae > Oncorhynchus > Oncorhynchus keta. The sequence continues at coordinate 58,697 of NW_026288669.1, forward strand.
AGTGATCACTAAGGACATGATAGAAAACACCAGACTGATACCTATCAGGATTATTTGTGAGGTTAACCTTTATGAACACAGGCTGTAAAACAGTGATCACTAAGGACATGATAGAAAACACCAGACTGATACCTATCAGGATTATTTGTGAGGATAACCTTTATGAACACAGGCTGTAAAACAGTGATCACTAAGGACATGATAGAAAACACCAGACTGATACCTATCAGGATTATTTGTGAGGATAACATTGAGGAGAGTAGCCTTTTCTGGGTGTTTGGAGTCATACCTTGTGGGATTGGTAATAATCTGAGTAAGATTTAGGGAGCCCTGTTGCTTTAGGACTTGGCTCAGGTAGTTTAAGCATGTCCCAATTTAGGTCACCAAGCAGGACAAATTCAGACTTAGTGTAAGGGGCCAGGAGAGAGTTTAGGGCAGCATACAGGCTAATGCTGATAGCATACAGTCTGATGGTGGTAGCATACAGTCTGATGGTGGTAGCATACAGGCTACTGTTTATAGGATACAGGCTAATGTTTATAGCATATATGCTAATGGTGGTAGCATACAGGCTACTGTTAATAGCATATAGGCTAATGTTTATAGCATATAGGCTAATGGTGATAGCATACAGGCTAATGTTTATAGCATACAGGCTAATGTTGATGGTTTACAGACTAATGTTAATAGCATACAGGCTACTGTTTATAGCATATAGGCTAATGTTGATGACGTTGGGATGTTGGTACCATTGTTAGCATGGTTTTAGCATTAGGGTGGCAGCGTAGCCTAGTGGTTAGAGCGTTGGACTACGAGTTCAAACCCCCGAGCTGACAAGGTACAAATCTGTCGTTCTTCCCCTGAACAGGCAGTTAACCCACTGTTCCCAGGCCGTCATTGAAAATAAGAATGTGTTCTTAACTGACTTGCCTGGTTAAATAAAGGTCAAATTAAAAAATTTAAACAAATTAGTAACTCTGCTCACCATGTTGGTTTCCTGGATGGAGCCAAAACTGTTGATAAACATATTAATCTTGTCTTCCACCGGAACACCTGGGACACACACACACACACACACACACACACACACACACACACACACACACACACACACACACACACACACACACACACACACACACACACACACACACACACACACACACACGAGTCAAAATAAAAAATAAAACCCATGCAGTTTTATTCCAGTTTGTGTCTGTGTGTGTGTGTGTGTGTGTGTCTTTGGCATTTCTGTGGTCTTGACAGTCATGTGATCATTCCGCTCCACTCAACCTGATTCGCAGCATATGGCCGTGGCTCTCTCTCTCACACACACTCAGACACACGCACACACACACACAGGCTTACAACACTTTCAGTTTATTAACCAAACAGACTAATTCTGTCCTCCGCCTCCTCTCCCCCTCTCCTCTCTTCTCCTTTCTCCTTCTTCTCTCCTCCTCTTCTCTTCTGTCCTCTCCTTCACTCCTCTCTTCTCCTCCTCCTCTCTTCCTCTTCTCTCTTCTGTCCCCCTCTTCCTCTCCTCTCCTCTCTTCTCCTCCTCCTCTCTTCCTCTCCTCCACTCCTCTCCTCTTCTCCACTCTTCTTCTCCTCTCCTCTCTTTTCCCCCTCTTCTTTCTTCTGTCCCCTCATCTCCTCCTCTCCTCTCTTCTCATCCGCTTCTCTCTTCTCCTCCTGTCTCTTCTCCTCCTCTTCTTTCTTCTGTCCCCTCATCTCCTCCTCTTCTCTCTTCTCCTCCTCTTCTCCTTTCCTCCTCTCCTCCTCTTATCTATTCCCATCCTCTTCTCCTTTCTCCTCCTCCTCTCCTCCTCTTCTCTGTTATCCTCCTCTTCTAATCCTTTTCTCTCCTCTCCTCCTCTATCATCTTCTCCTCTTTCTCTCTTCCCTCTTCTCCTCTCTCTATCCCACTCTTCTCCTCCTCTTCTCTCTTCTATTGAACTGTTACTGTATAACAGGTCAATAGAGTCATGGGTTGTTACTGTATAACAGGTCAATAGAGTCATGGGTTGTTACTGTATAACAGGTCAATAGAGTCATGGGTTGTTACTGTATAACAGGTCAATAGAGTAATGGGTTGTTACTGTATAACAGGTCAATAGAGTCATGGGTTGTTACTGTATAACAGGTCAATAGAGTCATGGGTTGTTACTGTATAACAGGTCAATAGAGTCATGGGTTGTTACTGTATAACAGGTCAATAGAGTCATGGGTTGTTACTGTATAACAGGTCAATAGAGTCATGGGTTGTTACTGTATAACAGTTCAATAGAGTCATGGGTTGTTACTGTATAACAGGTCAATAGAGTCATGGGTTGTTACTGTATAACAGGTCAATAGAGTCATGGGTTGTTACTGTATAACAGTTCAGTCATGGGTTGTTACTGTATAACAGGTCAATAGAGTCATGGGTTGTTACTGTATAACAGGTCAATAGAGTCATGGGTTGTTACTGTATAACAGGTCAATAGAGTCATGGGTTGTTACTGTATAACAGGTCAATAGAGTCATGGGTTGTTACTGTATAACAGGTCAATAGAGTCATGGGTTGTTACTGTATAACAGGTCAATAGAGTCATGGGTTGTTACTGTATAACAGGTCAATAGAGTCATGGGTTGTTACTGTATAACAGGTCAATAGAGTCATGGGTTGTTACTGTATAACAGTTCAATAGAGTCATGGGTTGTTACTGTATAACAGGTCAATAGAGTCATGGGTTGTTACTGTATAACAGGTCAATAGAGTCATGGGTTGTTACTGTATAACAGTTCAATAGAGTCATGGGTTGTTACTGTATAACAGTTCAATAGAGTCATGGGTTGTTACTGTATAACAGGTCAATAGAGTCATGGGTTGTTACTGTATAACAGGTCAATAGAGTCATGGGTTGTTACTGTATAACAGGTCAATAGAGTCATGGGTTGTTACTGTATAACAGTTCAATAGAGTCATGGGTTGTTACTGTATAACAGGTCAATAGAGTCATGGGTTGTTACTGTATAACAGGTCAATAGAGTCATGGTTGTTTGTTACAGGTCAATAGAGTCATGGGTTGTTACTGTATAACAGGTCAATAGAGTCATGGGTTGTTACTGTATAACAGGTCAATAGAGTCATGGGTTGTTACTGTATAACAGGTCAATAGAGTCATGGGTTGTTACTGTATAACAGGTCAATAGAGTCATGGGTTGTTACTGTATAACAGGTCAATAGAGTCATGGGTTGTTACTGTATAACAGTCAATAGAGTCATGGGTTGTTACTGTATAACAGGTCAATAGAGTCATGGGTTGTTACTGTATAACAGGTCAATAGAGTCATGGGTTGTTACTGTATAACAGGTCAATAGAGTCATGGGTTGTTACTGTATAACAGTTCAATAGAGTCATGGGTTGTTACTGTATAACAGTTCAATAGAGTCATGGGTTGTTACTGTATAACAGTCAATAGAGTCATGGGTTGTTACTGTATAACAGGTTCAATAGAGTCATGGGTTGTTACTGTATAACAGGTCAATAGAGTCATGGGTTGTTACTGTATAACAGGTCAATAGAGTCATGGGTTGTTACTGTATAACAGGTCAATAGAGTCATGGGTTGTTACTGTATAACAGGTCAATAGAGTCATGGGTTGTTACTGTATAACAGTCAATAGAGTCATGGGTTGTTACTGTATAACAGGTCAATAGAGTCATGGGTTAACAGTTCAGTCATGGGTTGTTACTGTATAACAGTTCAATAGAGTCATGGGTTGTTACTGTATAACAGGTCAATAGAGTCATGGGTTGTTACTGTATAACAGGTCAATAGAGTCATGGGTTGTTACTGTATAACAGGTCAATAGAGTCATGGGTTGTTACTGTATAACAGTTCAATAGAGTCATGGGTTGTTACTGTATAACAGTTCAATAGAGTCATGGGTTGTTACTGTATAACAGGTCAATAGAGTCATGGGTTGTTACTGTATAACAGGTCAATAGAGTCATGGGTTGTTACTGTATAACAGTTCAGTCATGGGTTGTTACTGTATAGTCAATAGAGTCATGGGTTGTTACTGTATAACAGTCAATCAGTCATGGGTTGTTACTCAGTCATGGGTTGTTACTGTATAACAGGTCAATAGAGTCATGGGTTGTTACTGTATAACAGTTCAATAGAGTCATGGGTTGTTACTGTATAACAGGTCAATAGAGTCATGGGTTGTTACTGTATAACAGGTCAATAGAGTCATGGGTTGTTACTGTATAACAGTTCAGTCATGGGTTGTTACTGTATAACAGGTCAATAGAGTCATGGGTTGTTACTGTATAACAGGTTAGAGTCATGGGTTGTTACTGTATAACAGTTCAATAGAGTCATGGGTTGTTACTGTATAACAGGTCAATAGAGTCATGGGTTGTTACTGTATAACAGGTCAATAGAGTCATGGGTTGTTACTGTATAACAGTTAGAGTCATGGGTTGTTACTGTATAACAGGTCAATAGAGTCATGGGTTGTTACTGTATAACAGTTCAGAGTCATGGGTTGTTACTGTATAACAGTTCAATAGAGTCATGGGTTGTTACTGTATAACAGGTCAATAAGTCATGGGTTGTTACTGTATAACAGGTCAATAGAGTCATGGGTTGTTACTGTATAACAGGTCAATAGAGTCATGGGTTGTTACTGTATAACAGGTCAATAGAGTCATGGGTTGTTACTGTATAACAGGTCAATAGAGTCATGGGTTGTTACTGTATAACAGGTCAATAGAGTCATGGGTTGTTACTGTATAACAGGTCAATAGAGTCATGGGTTGTTACTGTATAACAGGTCAATAGAGTCATGGGTTGTTACTGTATAACAGGTCAATAGAGTCATGGGTTGTTACTGTATAACAGTTCAATAGAGTCATGGGTTGTTACTGTATAACAGGTCAATAGAGTCATGGGTTGTTACTGTATAACAGGTCAATAGAGTCATGGGTTGTTACTGTATAACAGGTCAATAGAGTCATGGGTTGTTACTGTATAAACAATAGAGTCAGGTTCAATAGAGTCATGGGTTGTTACTGTATAACAGTTCAATAGAGTCATGGGTTGTTACTGTATAACAGGTCAATAGAGTCATGGGTTGTTACTGTATAACAGGTCAATAGAGTCATGGGTTGTTACTGTATAACAGGTCAATAGAGTCATGGGTTGTTACTGTATAACAGTTCAGTCATGGGTTGTTACTCATGGGTTGTTACTGTATAACAGGTCAATAGAGTCATGGGTTGTTACTGTATAACAGGTCAATAGAGTCATGGGTTGTTACTGTATAAAGGTCAGAGTCTGTATAACAGGTCAATAGAGTCATGGGTTGTTACTGTATAACAGGTCAATAGAGTCATGGGTTGTTACTGTATAACAGGTCAATAGAGTCATGGGTTGTTACTGTATAACAGGTCAATAGAGTCATGGGTTGTTACTGTATAACAGGTCAATAGAGTCATGGGTTGTTACTGTATAACAGGTCAATAGAGTCATGGGTTGTTACTGTATAACAGGTCAATAGAGTCATGGGTTGTTACTGTATAACAGGTCAATAGAGTCATGGGTTGTTACTGTATAACAGGTCAATAGAGTCATGGGTTGTTACTGTATAACAGGTCAATAGAGTCATGGGTTGTTACTGTATAACAGTTCAATAGAGTCATGGGTTGTTACTGTATAACAGGTCAATAGAGTCATGGGTTGTTACTGTTAACTGTCATGGGTTGTTACTGTATAACAGGTCAATAGAGTCATGGGTTGTTACTGTATAACAGTTCAATAGAGTCATGGGTTGTTACTGTATAACAGGTCAATAGAGTCATGGGTTGTTACTGTATAACAGTTCAATAGAGTCATGGGTTGTTACTGTATAACAGTTCAATAGAGTCATGGGTTGTTACTGTATAACAGGTCAATAGAGTCATGGGTTGTTACTGTATAACAGGTCAATAGAGTCATGGGTTGTTACTGTATAACAGTTCAATAGAGTCATGGGTTGTTACTGTATAACAGTTCAATAGAGTCATGGGTTGTTACTGTATAACAGTTCAATAGAGTCATGGGTTGTTACTGTATAACAGGTCAATAGAGTCATGGGTTGTTACTGTATAACAGGTCAATAGAGTCATGGGTTGTTACTGTATAACAGGTCAATAGAGTCATGGGTTGTTACTGTATAACAGGTCAATAGAGTCATGGGTTGTTACTGTATAACAGTTCAATCATGGGTTGTTACTGTATAACAGGTCAATAGAGTCATGGGTTGTTAC
>NW_026288669.1:67500-77995 GCF_023373465.1 Oncorhynchus keta
CAACCTCTATACTACTACTACTACTACTACTACTACTACTACTACAACAACCTCTACTACTACTGCTACTATACTACTACTACTACTACTACTACAGCAACCTCTATACTACTACAACAGCCTCTATACTACTACTACTACTACTACAACCTCTACTACTACTACTGGTACTACTATCACTGCTACTACTCCTGCTACTGCTACTACCTCTACTACTACTACCTCTACTACTATTACTACTACTACTACAACCTCTACTACTACTACAACCTCTACTACTACTACTACTACTACCACCAACATTATTATTACAACTACTACCTCTACTACTATTACTACTACTACAACCTCTACTACTACTACAACCTACTACTACTACTACTACCACCAACATTATTATTACAACTACTACCTCTACTACTATTAATACTACAACCTCTACTACTACTACCTCTACTACTATTACTACTATTACTACTACTTCTACCACCACCACTATTTTTACTGCTACTACTAATTAAACTACTACTACTACTACTACTACTATTATAATTACTACTACTACTACTACTACTAATACTATTACCATTACTACTAGTACTACTACTACTACTATTATCATTACTACTACTACTACTACTACTAATACTATTACCATTACTACTAGTACTTCTAACACCACCACTATTTTTACTGCTACTAATAATTAAACTACTACTACTACTACTACTACTACTATTACCATTACTACTACTACTACTACTACTACTACTATTATCATTACTACTACTACTACTACTACTAATACTATTTCCATTACTACTAGTACTTCTAACACCACCACTATTTTTACTACTACTGCTAGTGCTACTACTAATTAAACTACTACTACTACTACTAACTACTATTACTATTACTAACACCTCCATCACTATTTTTACTACAACTACTACTACTGCTACTACTAATTAAACTACTGCTACTGCTACTACTAATTAAACTACTACTACTGCTACTACTAATTAAACTACTGCTACTGCTACTACTAATTAAACTACTGATACTACTACTACTAAAATGGCGCAGGAAGAAATGGCAGCAGTTTTATGGGCTCCCAACTAATTGTGCTATTATGTGTTTTTTTTCACGTTATTTGTAACATATTTTGTACATAATATTTCTGCAACCGTATCTTACTGTAAAAACAAGCTTCTGTATATCAGGGCAGCGATCACTCACCTCTGATTAGACAAAGAGCTTCTGGATATCAGGACAGCGATCACTCACCTCTGATTAGACAAAGAGCTTCTGGATATCAGGGCAGCGATCACTCACCTCTGATTAGACAAAGAGCTTCTGGATATCAGGACAGCGATCACTCACCTCTGATTAGACAAAGAGCTTCTGGATATCAGGACAGCGATCACTCACCTCGGATTAGACAAAGAGCTTCTGTATATCAGGGCAGCGATCACTCACCTCGGATTAGACAAAGAGCTTCTGGATATCAGGGCAGCGATCACTCACCTCGGATTAGACAAAGAGCTTCTGGATATCAGGACAGCGATCACTCACCTCGGATTAGACAAAGAGCTTCTGGATATCAGGACAGCGATCACTCACCTCGGATTAGACAAAGAGCTTCTGGATATCAGGACAGCGATCACTCACCTCGGATTAGACAAAGAGCTTCTGGATATCAGGGCAGCGATCACTCACCTCGGATTAGACAAAGAGCTTCTGGATATCAGGGCAGCGATCACTCACCTCGGATTAGACAAAGAGCTTCTGCGATCACTATCAGATTAGACAAAGAGATTCTGGGCAGCGATCACTCACCTCTGATTAGACAAAGAGCTTCTGGATATCAGGACAGCGATCACTCACCTCGGATTAGACAAAGAGCTTCTGTATATCAGGGCACCGATCACTCACCTCGGATTAGACAAAGAGCTTCTGTATATCAGGACAGCGATCTCTCACCTCGGATTAGACAAAGAGCTTCTGTATATCAGGGCAGCGATCACTCACCTCGGATTAGACAAAGAGCTTCAGCCTCACCGGATTAGACAAAGAGCTTCTGTATATCAGGGCAGCGATCACTCACCTCGGATTAGACAAAGAGCTTCTGTATATCAGGGCAGCGATCACTCACCTCGGATTAGACAAAGAGCTTCTGTATATCAGGGCAGCGATCACTCACCTCGGATTAGACAAAGAGCTTCTGTATATCAGGGCAGCGATCACTCACCTCGGATTAGACAAAGAGCTTCTGTATATCAGGGCAGCGATCACTCACCTCGGATTAGACAAAGAGCTTCTGGATATCAGGGCAGCGATCACTCACCTCGGATTAGACAAAGAGCTTCTGCGATATCACCTCGGATTAGACAAAGACTGGATATCAGGGCAGCGATCACTCACCTCGGATTAGACAAAGAGCTTCTGGATATCAGGGCACTCCTCGGATTAGACAAAGAGCTTCTGTATATCAGGGCACCGATCACTCACCTCGGATTAGACAAAGAGCTTCTGTATATCAGGGCAGCGATCACTCACCTCGGATTAGACAAAGAGCTTCTGGATATTAGATCTCTCAAAGAGTGCTTCTGTATATCAGGGCAGCGATCACTCACCTCGGATTAGACAAAGAGCTTCTGTATATCAGGGCACCGATCACTCACCTCTGATTAGACAAAGAGCTTCTGTATATCAGGGCAGCGATCACTCACCTCGGATTAGACATAGAGCTTCTGGATATCAGGGCAGCGATCACTCACCTCGGATTAGACAAAGAGCTTCTGTATATCAGGGCAGCGATCACTCACCTCGGATTAGACAAAGAGCTTCTGTATATCAGGACAGCGATCACTCACCTCGGATTAGACAAAGATTTTTCAACAGCAAGACTCACATGATATTCTCCAAACACCAGGCAGTGCCGACATCCCAGTTATTCACAAGAGGAAGCGACGCAGGTACAGAGGACGAAGAGCCGGATTCCTCGTCAGGACCCGCAGAAGGCGAGTAGGAAAGCTGCCGTTACAGTCAATATTACTCGCCAACGTGCAATCATTGGATATTCAGCTAGCGGGATATACGCTGCACCGGCAGGATAGAACAGCACACTACGGTAAGACGAGGAGGGGCTGTCTGTGCATATTTGTTCACAACAGCTGGTGCATGAAATCTAAGGAAGTCTAGATTTTGATCACCTGAAGTAGAGTATATTGTGATAAATTGCAGGCCACAGTACTTGCCTAGAGAGTTCTCAGCTATACTTTTCGTGGCTGTTTATAAGACCGCGATCAGTCAGCTGTATAAAGATATAAGCAAACAGGAAACCACTCACCCAGAGGCGGCACTCCTAGTGGCCGGAGACTTTAATGCAGGGAAACTTAAATCAGTTCTACCAAATCTCTATCAACATGTTAAATGTGCAACCAGAGGGAACAAAAATTCTAGATCATCTGTACTCCACACACAGAGACGCGTACAAAGCTCTCCCTCGCCCTCCATTTGGTAAATCCGACCACAACTCTATCCTCCTGATTCCTGCTTACACGCAAAAATTAAAGCAGGAAGCACCAGTGACTCGGTCTATAAAAAGTGGTCAGATGAAGCAGATGCTGAACTACAGGACTGTTTTGCTAGCACAGACTGGAACATGTTCCGGGATTCTTCCGATGGCATTGAGGAGTACACCACATCACTCACTGGCTTTATCAATAAGTGCATCGAGGACGTCGTCCCCACAGTGACTGTACGTACATACCCCAACCAGAAGCCATGGATTGCAGGCAACATCCGCACTGAGCTAAAGGGTAGAGCTGCCGCTTTCAATGTGCGGGACTCTAACCGGAAACTTACAAGAAATCCTGCTATGCCCTGCGACGAACCATCAAACAGGCAAAGTGTTAATACAGGGCTAAGACTGAATTATACTACACCAGTTCCGAAGCCCGTGGATGTGGCAGGGTTTCAACAGTTTTTATCCCAGTGACAAGTCATAAGACAGGTAACAGGTCAAGCAACACTGAGGCATGACCTGGGCACAGCTCTGCGATTGTGTCCCACCGTGAGTAAGACCCCCACACAGTGCGGGGCCCGTATTACCAGGATATTTACGCATTGCTGACCCACTAGGTGTCTTATGACATTTTCTTTAACATGTCCCTGACCTACATGTTTCAAGCAGACATACAGTCCTTCTCAAAACGCCTGACTAACCGGTGTCTGTGCTACTGGTATTTTCAAATGTCTTTACTGTTGTTTTATTTCTTTACTTACTTACTGCCCTTTCCCACTTACTTACTTACTGCTACTTGACCACAGCTCACGTTACCATAGTGCCCTCACTCATCACGCACTGGACACGCACGCACGCACGCACGCACACACACACACACTGGGGACCACACACGTGCACAGTCCCCTCCTGTATTCCCTGTTCACACACGACTGCATGGCCACACACTCACACCATCCACACACACACACACACACACACACATGAGACACACACACACACACACACACACACACACTATTGGGTTAGAGACTACAGGAAAAGGAGTAAGCATTTCACTGCTTAAGGTCTACTACACCTGTTGTATTCGTGAAGAGGGCACGTGACAAATAAACTTTGATTTGATACCACTACTCACTGCACTACGAAGGACATATGACTTACGAAGGCATACTGCCTTACGAAGGACAATTGCTTTCCCCCGACTTTCCAAGGCACAGAGGGTTCGACGGCCCAGTACATCAGACTGGGCAAAGCTGCCTGACTTAGAGGATAACTTTCAAAGACCCCAGCCACCCCATCAGACTCCATTCTGTTAGATAAACATTTGCCCTACAGGCTTCTCTGCAGACTGGGCTAGAGGTAACAGGAGGATATAACTATCATCAGCTCCATTCTGTTGGAGAGATAAACATTTAGATATACAGTCGCCTGCAGACTGGACTGGTAGTTCAAAGTCTTTTTAGGAGGATTTCTATCAGCTCCATTCTGTTCAGATCCATTTACACACACACACACACACACACACACACACACACACACACACACACACACACACACACACACACACACACACACACACACACACACACACACACACACACACACATACAGTCTCTTGGTTAGAGCCTGTAGTAAGCATTTCACTGAGGTCTACTAACTGTTGTATCATCAGCTTGACAAATAAACTTTGATTTGATACTACTCTGCAGACTGGGCTAGAGTTAGTAGGAGGATAACTATCATCAGCTCCATTCTGTTGGAGAGATAAACTTGCTTTCCCTTTTGACTTTCTTAGCTGGTTTTCCTCCAGTCTCTGCAGACTGGGCTAGAGTTAGTAGGAGGATAACTATCATCAGCTCCATTCTGTTGGAGAGATAAACATTTAGATATACAGTCTCTGCAGACTGGACTAGAGTTAGTAGGAGGATAACTATCATCAGCTCCATTCTGTTGGAGAGATAAACATTTATACAGTCTCTGCAGACTGGGCTAGAGTTAGTAGGAGGATAACTATCATCAGCTCCATTCTGTTGGAGAGATAAACATTTAGATATACAGTCTCTGCAGACTGGGCTAGAGTTAGTAGGAGGATAACTATCATCAGCTCCATTCTGTTGGAGAGATAAACATTTAGATATACAGTCTCTGCAGACTGGACTAGAGTTAGTAGGAGGATAACTATCATCAGCTCCATTCTGTTGGAGAGATAAACATTTAGATATACAGTCTCTGCAGACTGGGCTAGAGTTAGTAGGAGGATAACTATCATCAGCTCCATTCTGTTGGAGAGATAAACATTTAGATATACAGTCTCTGCAGACTGGACTAGAGTTAGTAGGAGGATAACTATCATCAGCTCCATTCTGTTGGAGAGATAAACATTTAGATATACAGTCTCTGCAGACTGGGCTAGAGTTAGTAGGAGGATAACTATCATCAGCTCCATTCTGTTGGAGAGATAAACATTTAGATATACAGTCTCTGCAGACTGGGCTAGAGTTAGTAGGAGGATAACTATCATCAGCTCCATTCTGTTGGAGAGATAAACATTTAGATATACAGTGGGGTTCAACATTATTAAACCCTTGATAAATATGAGCAAAAATACTGTATAAAATAAATAAAACAAATACTGAGCTATATTGTATGCAAAAAAATGTTTTACAATTATTTTATACAAATACAATTGTTCAGACAGAGATTTTGTTTAACAAGTAATCCTAATTTTTTTCTCTCAAGAAGTTAGTGGTCAAAATGATTGGCACCCCTTTTTTCAATACCTTTCAATACCCCACCTTAAGATGAAAACGGCACTGAGCCTTTTTCTACAATGTTTTATGATTTGGCGAACACATTGGGAGGGATCTTATACCGTTCCTCCATACAGAATCTTTACAGATCCTTTGTCTGTGCTTATGGACTGCCCTCTTCAAATAAAACCACACATTTTGGGTAAAGGGCTCTACATGGAACCAAAAAGGGTTCTACATGGAACTCAAAAAGGGTTCTTCAAAGGCTTCTCCTATGGGGGCTGCCAAAGAACCCTTTTAGGTCGTAGTTAGCACCATGTTTTTAAGAGTGTATGGAGGAATGGTCTAAGATACTTCTCAATGTGTTATCCATTCTCATACAACATTTTAGAAAAATACTATGTGTCGTTATCCTAAATAAGGTGAGGTATTGAAACAGGGTGCCAATTTTGGCCACTCTTTTTCAGAAAATGTCATATTTGTTAAACAAAAATGTCTTCCTCTGACCAATTGTATTAGTATACACTACTGTTCAAAAGTTTGGGGTCACTTAGAAATGTCTGGCAGCTTCATTAAATACTACCCACAAAACACCAGTCTCAATGTCAACAGTGAAGAGGCGACTCAGGGAGAAAGAGACAGAGATGGAGAGGCAGAGCGAGAGGAGAGATTTTTTGTCCATCTTAATCTTTTCTTTTTATTGGCCAGTCTGAGAAATTGATTTTTCTTCGCAACTCTGCCTAGAAGTCCAGTATCCTGGAGTCGCCTCTTTACTTTTGACGTTGAGACGGGTGTTTTGCGGGTACACATATATAAACAGAATAGTCTAACATTATACACATTATATATCAACAGAATAGTCTAACATCTAATACACACGCACCAGTCTAACACACACAGTATTCTGGTATTACACACATACTGATTATGTCTACCAACCTTTCTCAGTCATATTGTCCTGACTCATCACAATACAACAGCTGACAGACAGACAGACAGACAGACAGACAGACAGACAGACAGACAGACAGACAGACAGACAGACAGACAGACAGACAGACAGAGACAGACAGACAGACAGACAGACAGACAGACAGACAGACAGACAGACAGACAGACAGACAGACAGACAGACAGACAGACACCAAGAGAGAGAGAATGACAGATAGAGAGAAAGAGGGAGAGATGGAGGTACAGAGGAGAGATTGAAAGAGAGAGGGAAGAGGGAGAGATGGAGAGGCAGAGAGAGGGAAAGAGGGAGGATGGAGAGGGAGAGATTGAAAGAGGGAGAGATGGAGGTACAAAGAGGGAGAGATGGAGAGGCAGAGAGGGGAAAGAGGGAGAGATGGAGGTACAGAGGAGAGATTGAAAGAGAGAGGGAAAGAGGGAGAGATGGAATGTCATAATGAGAGTTACTGCAGAATGAAGAGAGAGCTGTTGATCTTACCTTGACACTCTGGTTGCTACGCTGGTTGCTACGCTGGTTGCTGCGATGATTTAACAACGATGTCGGTTACTGCAGCAGCATCATGTCCTTTCCTCCGTCTCCTCTCGTGAGCCGTTCTCAAGTTCAACCCAGCTCCTTCCGCCTGCTCGCACAATGACGATATATCTGTCAGAAGAGAGACGGAGGGAGGGAGGTAGGGACGAGAGAGGTGGGTAGGAGGGGAGGGAGGGGAGGGAGGGAGGGGAGGGAGAGAGGGTGGGTAGGAGGGGGAGGGAGGGAGGGAGGTAGGGAGGAGGGAGGGTAGGGGGAGGAGAGAGGGTGGGTAGGAGGGGAGGGAGAGAGGGAGGTAGGGACGAGAGAGGGTGGGTAGGAGGGGGAGGGAGGGAGGTAGGGAGGAGAGAGGGTGGGTAGGAGGGGGAGGGAGGGAGGAAGAGAGGGAGGAGAGAGGGTGGGTAAGACGGGGAGGGAGGGAGAGAGGGAGGTAGGTAGGGAGGAGAGAGGGTGGGTAAGACGGGGAGGGAGGGAGAGAGGGAGGGAGAGAGGGAGGTAGGGAGGAGAGAGGGTGGGTAGGAGGGAGGGAGGGAGCGTACGTGAGTAAGAGAAAGTGAGGGAGTTTGTGAAAACGATGGAGAGAGAGTGTGTGTAAGAGTGAGGGTGTGTGAGAGAGTCAGGGAGAGAGAGTGAGAGAGAGTCAGGGAGAGAGAGTGAGAGAGAGGCAGGGAGAGTGAGTGAGAGAGAGGCAGGGAGAGAGAGTGAGAGAGAGGCAGGGAGAGAGAGGGAGAGAGTGTGTGTGTGAGAGAGGCAGGGAGAGAGAGTGAGAGAGAGGCAGGGAGAGAGAGGCAGGGAGAGAGAGGGAGAGAGGCAGGGAGAGGGAGGCAGGGGAGAGAGGCAGAGAGAGAGCAGGGAGAGAGGCAGGGGAGAGGAGGCAGGGAGAGAGCAGGAGAGAGAGGCAGGGAGAGAGGGGAGAGAGAGGCAGGGAGAGAGAGGGAGAGAGAGGGAGAGAGTGTGAGAGAGGCAGGGAGAGAGAGGCAGGGAGAGGGAGTGTGTGTGTGAGAGAGGCAGGGAGAGGGACTGTATATGTCAAGAGTTGCGTGTTTGTGCATCTGCGCTTTAACATGCGCAGTAGCTCAAGCCCCATGTTAGCAGCACGAGTCCATGCACGAGCACAGTGTCATTGTAATGCTCTTTATGGTCCCCTCTTTGTGGTTTACTGCAGAGCACAGTCTTTATATTCTATAGTAGAACACAGTCTTTATATTCTAGAGTAGAACACAGTCTTATATTCTACAGTAGAACACAGTCTTTATATTCAGAACGCAGTCTTTATATAGAACACAGTCTAGAGAGTCTTTATATTCTTATATTCTAGAGTAGAACGCAGTCTTTATATTCTAGAGTAGAACACAGTCTTATATTCTACTGCAGAGCACAGTCTTTATATTCTACAGTAGAACACAGTCTTTATATTCTAGAGTACAACACTGTCTTTATATTCGAGAGTAGAACACAGTCATTATATTCTACAGTAGAACACAGTCTTTATATTCTAGAGTAGAACAGTCATTATATTCTAGAGTAGAACACAGTCTTATATTCTACAGCAGAACAGTCTTATATTCTACAGCAGAACAGTCTTAAATTCTACAGCAGAACACAGTCTTAAATTCTACAGCAGAACATAGTTTTTATATTCTACAGCAGAACAGTCTTAAATTCTACAGCAGAACACAGTCTTTATATTCCACAGTAGAACAGTTATTATTTTCTACAGTAGAACACAATCTTTATATTCTACAGTAGAACACAGTCATTATATTCTACAGTAGAACACAGTCTTTATATTCTAGCAGTCATTGTACAGTCAGAGTAATCTTTATATTCTACCCCTAAAAGATTTAGATGCACTATTGTAAAGTGGCTGTTCCACAGAATGTCATAAGGTGAATAGAACACAGTCTTTAAGTCTACAGATAAGAGCGTCTCTAAATGACTCTAAATGTAAATGTAATGTCATGGTACTTCCGGCGCCGACAGAGATGGCCGCCCTCGCTCGCGTTCCTAGGAAACTATGCAGTTTTTTTTTTTTACGTGTTATTTCTTACATTAGTACCCCAGGTCATCTTAGGTTTCATTACATACAGTCGAGAAGAACTACTGAATATAAGATCAGCGTCAACTCACCATCAGTACGACCAAGAATATGTTTTTCGCGATGCGGATCCTGTGTTCTGAACGAACTTTATTTGACTCTTTGCAAACTGGAATCCATTTATCCTGAGGCTGCATTCATTGTAGCTGGGGATTTTAACAAGGCTAATCTGAAAACAAGACTCCCTAAATTTTATCAGCATATCGATTGCGCAACCAGGGGTGGAAAAACCTTGGATCATTGTTACTCTAACTTCCGCGACGCATATAAGGCCCTGCCCCGCCCTCCTTTCGGAAAAGCTGACCACGACTCCATTTTGTTGATCCCTGCCTACAGACAGAAACTAAAACAAGAGGCTCCCACGCTGAGGTCTGTCCAACGCTGGTCCGACCAAGCTGACTACACACTCCAAGATAACCTCAGAGCATGCGCAGACCACCATGTGGGAACAGTAGACTGGTATAGGGATTGATTGAATATGTCCGTAAACACACCGGCCAGCTGGTCTGCGCATGCTCTGAGGGCGCGGCTGGGGATGCCGTCTGGGCCTGCAACCTTGCGAGGGTCATCCTGGTCCGTGACTGGGCTGGGTTTCTTCTTGTAATACTGGCACTTCT